>NW_011362138.1:199880-206795 GCF_000735185.1 Notothenia coriiceps
CAAAGCAGCAGCAATGCGCTCAAACAAAACAAAGTATTTGTCAACTTCAGACTCACGAAATACTGGAACCAGCTGAATGTTGTTACCAACATCAAAAAGGAGCATCAGAACCTGACAATGGTTGTGTACCCGAAGAGGATCCCACTGAACCTGTCTGCAGCTCTAGCTGACGCACCCTGAAAGCTGTGTCTGCATCCAACTTTCTGATCTCCAGCTCCCTCCTGAGCTGAAAATCTCGCTCACGGTCCTCCTTCTCTCACTGTAGATAAGCTAACCTCACTTTCAACCTGGCATCTAATTTAGAACCAGTATGAGAGGACTCACCCAACACAATGGAGGCCATATTGAACAAACAAAATAATTTTCAACACTCACACTACTGCACTAGTCTACCACCATAGACTTACAGCTTACTTGCAACTACTCAGCCCCCATTTGTTACGCTCCCTCCTAAACTAGGGGTACAAAGGAAAGTAACAAAACACAAACATAACCGGGCGAGAGAAAGAGAGGAAACTGACTGCTGAAGCTACAAAGTGATGCTTTAATTAATAAAAAAAGAAAAGAGGCTCACCAGCCAATTTGCAAAACAAACTTAAAGTAACTAAGAACAACTTCCTTCTAACGAAAGTGACCACATTAAACAATACACAAAAAGGTAAACTGGAGCACATCTCCTAACAATTCACTAAAACACAGGCCTCACACAGAGACAGAGACATGCTGCATACATGCAGCCAGAGGAGAAGGAGAGAGGCCACTGCTTCTTCTTCTTCTCTTGCTTTTGGCAGATTGCAAACAACTTAAAAGGTGCATACCGCCACCTACTGTACATGAGTATGCATCATCACATCATTCCAACTCATTAACCTATGTTCTAATCAAAATAAAATAAAAAATAAATTAATAAAACCATTAAATAAATAAAACAAAACAAAACTAATCTATGTTCTTTCCTGACCTAATGTTAAATTATTTTTCCTACCCCAGTTTCACTCAAAAATTTAAACAGTGCCTTTCTGGTAGCTTTTACTCCCTCTCCTTTTGTTCCCAAAACACCAACCACACTCCACTCCCTCTCTGCCTCTAAGACTTTAGCCTTTAATTGTTCTCTTTCCGCTTTATAGTAGAGAGAGGCCACTGCAGCCTTCCTCAGGTCCTTTAAGGCCCTGATTGGGGATTGGGAGCACCTGGGGGAGTGGCTGCACCTGGAGACAATCAGGGAGAGAGAGAGAGAGAGACACACACAAGCACCTACTGCGGCACATGTAACACAACCTCTCTATATAAACCAAGGTGTCCGTGATCTCTTCACAAATCCTACTCTTCCATTCTCTCTACCTACTCAGACTTTCATTGAATTTGGTAAGTGAACATTTTTCTTTAAGTCCATTTAGACATGAATCATTAACCATTGTGCATTTGAATTGTCTAAATAGTTGATATCTAAAATGTAGCATTATGTTTTATTAGTGCTATGTATAGGATTTAAATGTCAATGCATAGAAAGATTATAGCAATTCTCTCATTTACATATTATAGTGACATTCATCAAATTGTGGGAATTCTGTCAATTTGAAAATGCAAAGTTGTTTGAAAAGTCATGCAAAAGGTAAGAGAAACTGAGATGAATTGAAGGAGGAACAACAAGTAAAGGGAGTTTGGAAATCAGACTAGATGTGTTTGGTTGCCTTGAATTGTTTTGGAAAGATGCAGAATTGCCTACCACACCAAATCACTAATGAGCTTTTCTCTTGCCCCACCCAAACATGACTTTATCATGTCTGTTGTTCAAAACCAAGGGTACATTTAGTAATTACCCCTTAAAGAAAAGATGAGAAGGCAACATATGAGCAAGACTTTATCGCACCGTTTTAAAATAATCAGTAATGTTCACAAGACAAATGATGGTTGGGCAGTAAGAATCTTGATCCTAGCACGCTCCAAGAATCCATTTATAATAAATAAACACTGAACTACACAGTCAACAGTACTTTTTTCATTTCAGCAAACATGGGCATGATTGAAAAACAACTGAAAGCATTGAAGGGCACCTTCGATAAGTATGCTGGAAAAGACGGAGACAAAGATTCACTGAGCAAGGCAGAACTTGCTGATTTGTTCCATGTGGAGATTCCTGAAATGGCCGTAAGTAAAAAGATGAAGCACTTATATTAATCTGTGTATGCCTCTGTTTATGTTTTAAAATCTAATTCAAACTTCTGTGGACTTTATCTCTATAGGGAGACAAACAACAGTTAGACCAATTCTTCGCCAGCCTGGATGGGGATAAGGATGGAAAAGTTTCTTTCCCAGAGTTTGTCCAGTTTGCAGCAACCTTAATGTTCTTGTACGGCGCATTCTAATTTGGCAACATTGCCTCAGAATTTTTTGCCTTAAGGTTATCTCTATAAAATCTAGAAAGTACATGTCATTATTATGTGTTCTGAGGAAACCCAGATAAATCATTGATGGGTTCTTATGTTAGCTTAAAGAACCTGAAAGGTGCTATCTTTGAGCACAAATCATTGATTTTTAATATCAGATGTTAACTAAAAAAATAAAATTGTTTGTGTGTGTTATTAAACCAAAGAGATATGGTGAGAACTCCTAAAGTCAGCCCTCTCTTTCAAATGTGTTTATATTATTAAGAGCATAAATGCCATAGAACATGTTAAAAAAATATCTCTTGGCTCCTAATTAAGAGATCTATCCTATATTAAAAATATTCACAAGTATGTCCCTGTTTAGATGCTTTCCCCATAAAAACAATGTCTGTCTATCAAATTCTCCCAAGATGAATGAATTCTTATTCTTACATGCCTCCAGGGTGAACAGAGAATCCAATAATGTGTAAGTAAATGGATACCAGGTTTAACATTAGCAAAACTTTATCAAAAAATCCAATACAATCCAAGTTTTTTAAACTTTAAAACCTCCAGACCAAAGTGCTGTATACAACAACAACAAAAACAAATAAATGTAAGAACACAAAACAAGAATACAAATATCAGCCATATAGTAAAAAAACATATACAATTTAAAAGCAATAAAAACAACAATCTGCAAACTGCAGAAAGCTAAGAAAAGAGGTGGGTTTTAAGACTTAAGCTCAGAGAGGTGGGGTGCATCAGCTCAGAGAGGTAGGGTGTAGCAGCTCAGAGAGGTGGGGTGTAGCAGCTCAGAGAGGTGGGGTGCAGCTCAGAGAGGTAGGGTGTAGCAGCTCAGAGAGGTGGGGTGTAGCAGCTCAGAGAGGTGGGGTGCAGCCAGGCCATTGAGGGATTTAAAGGTAAATAAAATAGTTTTTAAATGAATCCTAAAATGTATGGTTTACAGGTTGAATTATTCCTTTTATGGCCACTGATGGCCGCGCACCCACCCACTTTTTATTTTATTTTAACTCTGCCGCTTCTATTAAGCATGCTGTACATGAAAGCAACATTACTTTCCAGCAAGGAACCAAATAAAGGAACTGGATTTGATTGAAATAGATAAATGTAATTACAGTGAATATAACTACTATGTCCACCTAATATCAATTCAAACACCATGAAACAATTCCATCAGATTAATGATAAAAGCCTAGAGGACATTATTCAACTTCTGAAATCCTCCTCCTGCTGCCTTGATATTATTCCAACAGGATTTTTCAAAGATGTTTTTTGTTAAATGGCCTCAGATCTACTTCATATAGTAAACAAATCTCTTCACTCATGTATTTTTCCAAAGGCCCTGAAAACTGCAGTCATTAAATCACTCAAACCACATTTAAATAACTGTTTCGATGTGTTCCAGTCAGGCTTTCGTCCAAACCACAGCACTGAGACTGCTCTTGTAAAGGTCTTCAATGACATCCACTTAAACACAGACAGTGGCAGAACTTCAGTGTTAGTATTATAAGATCTCAGTGCTGCGTTTGACACTGTTGACCACAACATATTACTAGACCGACTAGAAAACTGGATGGGACTTTCGGAAACAGTTCTAAATTGGTTTGAATCCTACTTAAAGGACAGAAAATACTTTGTTTCTATAGGTAAATACACATCTGAGTTGACAAATATGACATGTGGGGTACCTCAAGGCTCCATCTTGGGGCCTCTTCTCTTTAACATCTACAGGCTACCACTGGCTCAGATAATGAAGAACAACAAAATAAGCTACCATACTGTAGCTTGACACACAAATTTACGTAACAATTTCACCAGGAGACTGTGCTCCAATTCAAACACTGAGTAAGTGCATTGAACAAATCAATGATTGGATGTGTCAGAACTTTCTCCAATTAAACGAAGATAAAACAGAGGTAATGGTTTTTGGAGCCAAGGCGGAACGTATAAAAGTTAGCGTTTCAACAGTCACATTAAAACAGAAACTAAATCAGCCTACTATCACCTAAAGAATATATCTAGGATTAAAAGACTAATGTCACAGCAGGATTTGGAAAAACTTGTCCATGCTTTTATCTTCAGTAGACTCGACTACTGTAATGGTGTCTTTACAGGTCTCACAAAAAAATCTATTAGAAAGCTTCAGCTGATTCAGAACACTGCAGCTCGAGTCTTCACTAACACTAAGAAAGTGGATCACATCACTCCTCTTCCGAAGTCTTTACACTGGCTTCCTGTGTGTCAAAGAATAGATTTCAAAACATCGCTGCTGGTTTATAAAGCTTTGAATGGTTTAGGACAAAAATACATTTCTGACCTACTGCTAAATTATGAACCATCCAGATCTCTCAGGTCTTCAGGGACTGGTCAGCTTTCTGTCCCCAGAGTGAGAACTAAACAAGGAGAAGCAGCGTTTAGTTATTATGCTTCAAATATCTGGAACAAACTACCAGAAACCTGCAGGTCCGCTGCAACTACTTTTAAATCCAGACTAAAGACTTTTCTTTTTGCCGCTGCTTTTAATTGAACTATTCACATCTTAAACTGCACTGTAACTTTTATCCATGTATTTTTTCTTTTAATGTTCATTTTATTATCTTTTCTTTTTAATGACTGATTTTAAATGCCATTTTCTTAATGTCTTTCATTTTTTGTAAAGCACTTTGATTTGCCTTATGTTGAAAAGCACTATATAAAAAAACTTGCCTTGCCTTACTTTTAAAGTATATTCCACTTCAGCAAAACTAGTTTGGACATAAACTAAAGCCTCTAGACATGGTCTCAAGCTAATGGAACAATGCAGCACCTGTGTTAGCTTTTCACGTTCACCAAAGCTTTTTAAATGAAAGCCATTATATTTTATGAATTGACCAATTAACCAACCTTCTGGGCATCTGGGACCTCAGGGAAGTTGCCCACATTACAGACTATGACATCATAAAATCGAGTGTTTTCTCCAAACAACAATTGAAAAACCCAGATACCAGACAGTTTACTATCACATATGAAAATATAAAACAGCAGTTTTATACAACTCAGAAGTTGGTCGTGAAAAGAAAAGTTTGCCATTCATTTGAAAGATGACATGAATCAATTATTTGATGTTCATAATAGTAAATTACCTTTCTCTTGACCACTGGAAAAAGCATTAGCATAGTTGAATTGCTTCCAGTTCAGTCATTATCATTCGGCAGTTAAAATGCGAGGGGTCCCAAACCTATGGCCTAACAGGGAGAAATGATCTACTCGTGACCCATTATATCAGGTCGCAGCCTACAGTATATGGGCATGACTTGTGAATTTGTAAACATCTATTGGTTAAAAAACTCTTACATATCTGAATAGGTGGACTATGCAATATGTCACAATACATTTAAAAAACGCAACACAGAAATAGGGTTGAATATTTGTGTTTCTTATTTTTCTATCCCTGAGACTTTTTCTTGGGGCCCCATGGGGAATCATAATCCACAAGTTGGAAAACATTGCTTGCAGTCTTGGTTAATAATAACATTGGCTCATTCAGAACTTGTCTCTATTATATGCAGAGGGGTAAGAAGTACTCTGATCTTGTGCTAAAGTAAAAGTATAAATACCACACAGTGGGAATACAAGTAAAAGTACAAAAGTACTAGCGTCGAAATATACTTAAAATACTTATATACAGCATAAATATCGTACTTTTACACTTCACTACATTTATTTGATAACTTTAGTTACTTTGCAGATTCGGATTGATAATACATATTCTATGTAATCACTTAAAGGAGAATTTTGTTTGACCTGGATAAAGTACACAAGCTACCCAGCAGTAAATACAGTAAATACAGTAATTAAACATAGTTCCACCTTTACCAGCTGTGGTAATCATTAATACATCAATAATTATAATCATAACATATAATATTCTGAAATACGCCCGTACACGCGCTCTCAGGTCAGCTGATCACCTGCTCCTGAATGTACCCAGGTCAGAACCAATCTAAAGCTCAAAGACCGTGCTTTCGCCGCTGCAGCTCTTAAACTGTGGAACGCTCTGCTCCTCCACATTAGACTTCTACACTGTCTGTTTTTCAATCTTAAGTCTTAAAACCCACCTCTTCTCTTAGCGTTCTGCACTTTGCAGATTGTTGCTTTTTAAAATGTACATATTTTGTACTATATGGATGATATTTGTATTCTTGTTTATTTGGTATTCTTACTATTTATTTTTTGTTTTGTGAGCTGCACTGTGTAATCTTTTATTTATCTGTACAGCACTTTTAGGATAGATCTCTTCATTAGGAGCCAAGAGATATTATTTTAACATGTTCTATGGCTTTTCAGAGTATGCTCTAAATTATATTTTTACATGCATTTTAAAGAGAGGGCTGGCTGTAGGAGTTCTCATAATATCTCTTTGGTTTAATAACACACACAATTATAAAATGTGGCAACATTTATTTTGTTAGTTATCATCTGTCAATCAATGATTTACAGCACCTTTCAGGTTCTTTAAGCTAACATAAGAACCCATCAATGATTT
>NW_011362139.1:0-1918 GCF_000735185.1 Notothenia coriiceps
CCACACCCTCACCCCTGAGCCCTTGATCCCATGGGCTAATTCCCTGAATCGTCCAAATCTAAATCCACCGATGGAGCGACACACACACACACACACACACTCTGAAAAACACACAGGCAGGGAATATAGAAAACACCTCACATCCAAAACACAAACGTTTTTGTCACTATTTCTATTTCCACGTGTATATTTTCTACTTTTTTATTTCCATTTGAGATGTTTACATGTTGGATTGTTTATTTCTAGTCTTTTAATTTGTCCAATGTACAACGCCTTGTCTTTTTATGCTGCTGCAATGCAAACAAATCAATAAAGTATTTCTTATCTTATCTTCTTATCAAATCAAATCAAACTTTATTTGTGTAGCCCAATATCACAAAATGCATTTGTCTCAGTGGGCTTTACAGATTAAAAACAACCAACAACATTGTATATGATGGAGTTACAGCAAAAAGAGAAGACGAGATGAAATAAAATACATAAAACATTCAAATGGATACCATAATACGCCAGCTCTAACTGAAGGCTTCCTTAAAAGAAAATATAAAAAAAAGATATCTATAAATCATCTCATCTCCTTGTTCACTTTGGGAGCTGCATCAACATCTGTGTGCCATTTCAATTCACTTCAGGTATTATTATCATGTGTACACAGAGCGTAGATATGTCAATGAACATTTTAGGTCACAGGGTCCTCCAACAGGGCTCAGCGTAGCAGCTCACCAGAGGGTCTGTTTATCCCGGCTGACGTCAACCTCCCCCCTACTCTGTAATCGAAAGAGACGTTAATCCCAAACCTGGCAGAGGGTGAGATAGGGAGGGATATTGAGAGAGACATGAGGGAGGAAGTTGGGAGTGCGTGTCGGGATAAAGCAGACGGACTCGGCGCGGACCTGGACGAGTGAAACAGGTGCTGTGTGGAAATGTGTCTGAAGTGTCATTTAGTTTGATATGTGTCTCTGTAGCTTGCTTCAGTTCCTGTCATCTGGGCTGGTTTTGGATGTATGCTAACGTCCAATAGATTGGGATGTGGATTGCGTAGTTGCCGTATGTCTCCCCTTCTCAGAATACTTGTATGTTGATGTCGGTCAGATTCCTTGTTCTGCAGGTTATCTCAATATAGACTTTTTGCATTACTTTTTATTTTATTTTGTATTTTTGGATGTTATTATATATGTTGCATTGTTGGAGGAAATCAGGTCAGAAGAATTGCATTGCCATTTCTACTCTTTAGCTTTGTGCATATGACAATACAACCATTGAATCTTGAATAGCTCTTCATTTAAAAAACACAATTTTGGTTTGACTTCTATCTTTGATAATTTCTCTCCAGAAGGTGATTCGTTCGTGGAGATTTCCGCATCGCTGTGCTAACAAAAGGCAAAACGGAAACACATCCTTTGCGGGACACCTGAGGACTCAGGACCAAAAACCCAGGCTTCGCCCTGGAGGCCAACAGCCTGTCTGAGGGCTCTGCAGAGGCTCCTGCACCCCCCACACTGTCCCCGGTGCTCATTGTGGAGGAACCGTCAGGATTCAACACCGTGGAGCTGTGCCAACATGGAGGGGAGGTCTGCCTGAGCACCAGCGAGGGGTAAGCTTTAAAGAGTCCTCTCCTGCTGATGTTCAGGTGTATATCCGTACGTAGTGTCTCTACTTTAAAGAGTCCTCTCCTGCTGATGTTCAGGTGTATATCAGTATGTAGTGTCTCTACTTTAAAGAGTCCTCTCCTGCTGATGTTCAGGTGTATATCAGTATGTAGTGTCTCTACTTTAAAGAGTCCTCTCCTGCTGATGTTCAGGTGTATATCAGTATGTAGTGTCTCTACTTTAAAGAGTCCTCTCCTGCTGATGTTCAGGTGTATATCAGTCTCTACTTTAAAGAGTCCTCTCCTGCTGATGTTCAGGTGTATATCAGT
>NW_011362140.1:0-269 GCF_000735185.1 Notothenia coriiceps
GTAAATCTACATTGATATAGCTCCCGTTAGCTTAGCACCTAGCGGTTAGCATGCTAATAGTATTGCTAGTAGAAATATCTTATGCATGGGTCTTCACTGATCCCAATTACTTTAAAGTATAACCTTGTGGGGTTTTGGCTATCAGCCCTGAAGTATTGTTTTGATGATTAATGTTTTGTATAGAAATGGATATAGAAATGTTGTACAGCCAGAAATTTATTTTATTTAAGAGATTTATTTTTATTTAAATGCTTAAAGGGGAATATACT
>NW_011362140.1:314-7116 GCF_000735185.1 Notothenia coriiceps
TTCCAAGTGACACCAATCGGTGTAAGTTCTCGCTAGTGCTAAAAACAAGTTCAGTCTATTATAGGTGTACAGATGGTGATGAAATTTAAAAGCTTTAGTATTTAGATAGCTAATCTAAATACTAGGGCTATTCTAATATATCTAAACTTTTAATATTTTCATCCGCTCTTGCCTTCTTTTGCAACTAGGCGGAGACTTACACACAGTTCGTGTCTGGTAATAAAGTTCGATAAAGGTTTTTTTAGGATACCTCTGTACACGTAAGACGATGTAAAATACTTATGTTCCTCCTTGGGTTACGTTGTCGAATGAAAGGCCAATAATCCTGCGCAGTGACACCGTGAGATATGAACTAGATGTACATTTCGGTCAGGACTTTAGTGTCAAAGAAACAGAGTCGTAGGTAATCGTCCATCACTTTTGCAGAGGTACTCAATCGTTTCATCCTCAAAACATGTAGAGGATATTGTTATTTTGTTTCTCCTCTTGAGATAGATATAGGAATTTTACTTATTTTTGCTCATTCCGGTATGTGTCTCATGGTGACTAATCAAAGCTTATGTTGAACTTCCAACAAACTCTACGCGCCGCGGGGAACTCTCGCGTCACCATGCCTACACGGCTCCCCCTTGCAAATACGGCTGCCTCAGAAACGAGGTTGAAGTTGCGAACGACCTCGGGGTTTATATAGAAACATACCGCAGAGTCGCGTCGCGTCAACTTGTCGCGTCACATCCCACCGTGTAATCCGGGTGGTCTGAGGGAAGGAAGTAGACGTCTTTGTGTTGCTGTACTTATAGTTATGTATGTATTTTACAAAACAAGCAGGTTGCGGAGACCGCGCGATGAGCGATGCCAAATTTTATGTTGACTCCCAATAATGTACAGTCGAACATAGTTTATAACTGAGAAGCTGATTACTACACGATACGAAAACAAGTTTATGTATTATATGACTCGACAAATTGTGTTGGAATAACGGACCTCCACAGTAAACCGTGAGTTTCCCGAAGCTGATTGAAAAGTGGTAGTGAGGCCTTGGCAAGGGTTTATGTTAGATTCGGCAGGCTTTAATTACACTGGGAGGCTTGAATTTTATAATCAAAAAGATGTAATAGTACTCAATTTTAGTAAGTTTCACTAGAAATTGTATTTTCCTCCTCTGTTAGTATGTTTAGTAATCTACTTATTAAGTACTAGTTGGAAAATAACTCATTTTAGTTCGAGTTAGTGTATTTGTTTCCTGTTAATATAATTGTGTTTGGTGTGTTTGCTTCTTTAATGAAGATTATACTTAGGTTAATTCAGGGTAGGTTTAATTTGTTTTTTTTTTTTTTTTTTTTTTTTAGGTTGTGAGATGAAGGATGCTTCTGTCTTGGGTCTCATTAGGAGATGATGTCCTGACTGTCAGACATTGTGTCAGTCCGTCCTGGAAATGTTTT
This sequence comes from Notothenia coriiceps, assembly GCF_000735185.1. Classification (NCBI taxonomy): domain Eukaryota; kingdom Metazoa; phylum Chordata; class Actinopteri; order Perciformes; family Nototheniidae; genus Notothenia; species Notothenia coriiceps. Next base: position 1,757 of record NW_011362140.1, read on the forward strand.
GACGGCGGGCGGGGGCAGCGTGTTGGTCTGCCCTCTCTCTCTATTCTAGAGCAGACTAAACCTTTCGAAGCTTTTATGTAGTATGGTACTCTGCGCTACAACATCAGAATAACGTATAATCTTTGCCTCAACCGTTGATTTTTTGACGTAATTACAATACATCGTTATTATGTAAATACTGTATATAAAAAATGTTAACAAGACCCGGTCATTGGCTACATATTTCAGTCTATTGACAGCCTCGAATTGCAATGGTTGCAGAATATTAATTAAGGCAGTGGCCGGCCCCGGGCAAATTATGGCCCCGAGCATGGGAAGTAGGCATGTAACCCCTCTCCGCGTCGTATAAACGATTCCTGATTTTATATACCCCTCCCAAGAGTAGGAGTCGGGAATATGGGTATCCCTACTTCTCCTCATTCATTTTATATTCTACGGCCGGCGGGTCCCAAGACCAAGACGGAGTACGCAAACACACTACAATTTAGCCATTTTTTAAAATGTCTTTAACGGAGGTGCCCTACGGTAACAGTAATATGTAGTGAGTTGGGCGCTTTATTTGTGTGTGGTCTTGTATCGAATTCTGGCGCTTAAACGCCCGGTCCTTAAGCGCCCGGATGTCCGGTCGACACGGCGACCGACTGTCGGTCACCGTGTCGACATCGGATGCATCCGATGAAAACACACACCACACACACACACACACACAACACACACACACACACACACGCACACACACACACACCACCACACACACACCACACACACACACACACCACAATAAAAACGCCCAACGATTTACAAAAACACGCACCACCACAAATACAACCTGTTTTCCTCCAAATTATTGACACACGATGTGTTTTGCACGTCAGGCCAAAGTAAAAGCAGCGGTCAAACATCATCTCAACATTCCGTCCTCCCACAAAAATAAAATTAATTGAGGAGGGGTTTTAAGCCAGGTTTAATAAAAAATAGGAGTGGCGTGATAAAAAAAAAAAAAAGCCCGGGGTCCCTGCTGCCCTGCAGGAATTCGAGCTCCGGACAAACCGTACAACTATTTTTACCACATTTATTACCTAGGGATGTAGTAACATTCTCCAGACTTATCCGGGAGAACTCAAACAGGTCGCGAGACGGGTGTCGGAGGCTAGTCCTCCCACATCCAAACTTGAGGAGGCCGACGTCGGAGAGAGGTAAGTCGTTACAGAGCACTTTTTCTATAGATATCGGAGGGAGCGGGCGAGACTGTATGCCCTTTGTCATACCAAATGTTGTGTCTTCTCCCCACTCTTTCTGACACTAAAAGCGTGTCGGACTACACACCCGTTTTTTCTAGGGACGTTTAGTACATATGTTTATTCGTAGATCGTTTATAGATTGAATCATCAAGTTTGTCACATGTAGAGGTATCTCAGTAAAGGGAAAAAGGATTGCTAAAGATGAAGTCAGCCTATAGAGCTGCTTATGGTCGAGTAATAAAACATTAATCCTTCAGTAACAAAACTGGCTCATCTCCGTGATCCAGTTATCAAACTAACGTTAACCAGAACGAAAAAACATCTATCATAGCAGTAGTAAAGAAGAGTTTTGGTAAGAATAAAAATAAAGAGAAGGCGCCAACTCAAATGAACGCATATATAAGGTAGACATGTCCTAAAACCAAATGAATAACGATGACAATGTCCGACAAACATGTGATTTGTACATGATATCTTGCCAACGGGTGAGAGGAAGAAGTACTAAACGTGGTAACACCAGAACGTGTGTCAAGAGAACCCCCGAATTAAAATAAATAGGAGACCAAGAAAACCGTGCTTAAACATACACAGAGACTAGAAGTAAAAAACAAAACAAACCAATTTAGAATATATTGGAGAAATTTATACAACGGTAAGAGACAACCCGGTCCTCGTAACCTGAATTATATACATAACGGGTGTGATGTGGCGGACGACTGTGAGACGTTGGAAGATTATGTAATTAAAAATCCCGTAAGATTATGTGCGGTGTATTAATGTTTACTTTGGATCCCCCCCCCCCAATGCCTACTATAAACTATATATAGTGTAATGTTCGGGTTCTATATTTTATGAGGTGGTTCAAATTCTGTTATATATAAGTATACCCCGTGATATGCTTCGTGTATTCACATTCTATTATATGTGTCCGTTGCCTCTCAGTTGTGTCTATATTCCCAAGGGGTTGGAGGCCCATCAGGAGGGTGCGGAGGAAACTAACGAAAGTCTAGGACGTCCAGTCCCGACCAAAAAGGGACTTGCTGGAGGACCTTCCCTTATACAGCCCGCCTTCTTTCACGGCCGGCTTGAGAGGGCAAAAGCACCCAGCAGGAGCCGACCTCGATTCCCCCTCAGGGTCTCCGAAACATCGAGGTACCCACTTCGCCGACTGTCCTGTGGCTAGACCGCCTATCGTCCGACGGTCCCCTCGGCCACTCGTCCTCAGGACTACGGCCACAGGTGGGGAAGTCTAAGTCCAGACGACCCAAGCTCGAACGAAAGGCAATTTTTTTTTCCCCCTGTTTGAAACGGATTTTTGCCCGGGCTCTAGAAAAGGAGGCAAAGCGGGTTACGTCTCTCGTCCGCTGTCTTGCAATTTGTAAAAACTCCTGGCTAAAAATATGTCGATTGATGTATAATAATGGTATAATCAAATTTTTCGTTCTGATTCGACGCATGTAAGACTCACGTGGTCTACGAAGTACTGTTTTTGATCGGTCTCTGGGCTCATTATCTATATATCTTGTCTCCTATTTTGATTAAGCAGATCGTAATTTCAGCAGCGCATCTCTAAAACGGCGATACAGTCACTACTGTTGGAGATTTGAGGATGTTTAAAACCAACCTCGTCTCCGCGTGTCGTTTGGTAAGCTGGGTAAATTCGTAAAAAGGAAGGGATTAAGAAACACCAGAATGCAAGTTAAACAATAATCTTGTTTTAATGACACAAAGTAATAATACAAATACAAAGGAAGTACTTCCTGCTCTTTCTCCTGTCTTACTCTCTGGTCAGCCTGAAGAAAAAGAGAGCGAACCAAAGGAAAACACAGGCTTTCATACTAAAAACACAGGAGGAGGTGTGTGCGTGCTTTCCCCCAGAGGTCATCTTATTGGGAGAGACCAAGACATGGCCTGTCGTACCCAATCAGCGCGACACAGCAGAAGAAACCCGGAAACAAAAAGTCTCTTTCAGTTTGACGAAAACCAGATACCTTTTGGTGTCTGGTACGAACCTGCTCTAAACAACAAGTTTCCTTATCTTATTTCACATCTTGCAGCCAGCACACACACATCCCCTTTATGGCCCTTTGTCCCTGTGTCCATCTTCCCCCCCCTCAGGTTACCACACACAAGTTAAAAGTATGTTTTAAGATATAGTTGTTATAGTTGGCTAAATATACGTAATACATGTAAATTACTTTCATATCAACAATAACGAGGAACACATTACCTATGCTCTTAAGCAGTATTAGAGATGCTTTTCAAATAGTCAAACTTCACACAGGCCCAATATAGAGAACACACTCATTTGTCCTGCAGCCTTTCCAGCCATTTCAGCTATTGTTCACATCTTTACTTCAAATAAAAGGTTTCACATTGCATATTTCCAGCTTCCTTTACACATACTGTTATTATTAAAACAAAGTAATCAACCACAGACATCTATTTAAAACAAGTAGATTTCCCTGATAATTGACATGCTGAAAATCTTAAGAAGAATGTCCCCTCCCCCAGCTCTCTCGTCCCTGTCATAAAAGCTGCTTCCATTTCATATAGAGGAATAAAACATGTTTAAGCTAATTTCTCCACAATGTTTGTAGCCATTTAGTACCCACACATGAAAGAATAAAAACAGAGGTAATAAACAAAACAAGTCACACTCTTAACTCGAGCTCGAACAGGACGTTCTCAAATTTAAGACCCGACTTTACAACAGTCCCGTGTACGGTCCACGGGTAACCATCGGACGGGACCTTGCTATAAATAAAAACACTGGGTCAAGCAGAAACTTCACCCTTTTAACAAAACCAGGTTTGTGAAAATACAAAAACAGAGTTATCACCAGCAAACCGTGAAAATTTACTTCGTGTGCCAGAGAACTTGTTTATTCTGTGTGACCAAGACACGAGGGTCAACCCGTCCTTACTTGTACTTACTAGGTGAGGTCCTAATTTTTTGAGGACAGAGTTTGACAGGTGTAAAGGAATGAGACAGAAGTAGCCTCCTACGGTACACATTGAATAAACGGAGAGAGAGCCGGGATTGGTGCGGACAGTGAGAGGAGAGGGGAAGATAAGGGACCAGCGATTGATAAGAGAAGTGTGAAAGGAGCAGGCGAACGAATGGAGGCACAGTGCGAGAGTAGGAAGAAGACCAAAGAGGTAGGGCAAATAGTAGTGAGCAAGAGAAAAGGCAAACTTCTTATCTTAGTGGGGGTGGCAGGTTTTAACTTTAGGGGATATTACATAACTAATAAGCCAAGGCCCAGGCATATTCCAACCGCAATACCCTAGGGACTTCATAATAAACTTAATAACTTCATAAATTTCATTTTGCACAATACGTACCTTTCAAGTTAGACCATATAAGTAAAATTTCAGTTGGAATATATAATAAGTAACCACAATTTTAACTTCCCTGTTTCATATGAAACAGGAGGTTATATTAACCTCCACTTCAGCAAACACAAATCTTCTCTCTACTACTCGTCCCTGTAGGAATAAACCCCTATCGAAGGGTTTTTGAGACGCTTACAAGGGTAGGTATTTTCTCTCCCACGCAAATGTTGTACGAATACGTTTTACACACCACAAAGTAACGTCATTTATTATTACACGACGCACTAATGACAGGCAAGCCTGGGGCCCCACGCGTTCACCACGGCACCGCAAACTAGTAGTCTAGTTCCCCCAAAACAAAAACAACCCCTTTGAGGTCAAGCTTTGGGAGCGAGGACGGGGTGGACGCAGGTCCGGCAACACAGGAACCCGTTTCTGTTGAAGTGGCTTAACACGAGGACCCCATAACAGGTGTCATGTTACATATTATAGTTACACATGAACATTTTCGCGGCAAGTACTGAAACTCCACCTTCTACCGCCACACCCGCGTCACGTAACTAGTTCCCCCACTTTGGGGCGGCGGGCGACGCAGACATTTTTCGGAACACAGGACCCGTTCTGTGATAATTGCACTTGAACGAAGAACACCCAATAACAGGTGTCATCTACTGGGTAATTATATACATTTACTAGCCTATACATTACACCATAAACTTTCGGCGAAACTCATTAACTATTTTCGGCGATTATCTATTTATATTCCTATAATTACTAATGC
>NW_011362140.1:7161-10157 GCF_000735185.1 Notothenia coriiceps
AGATTGAACTTTCCTGCCATAACACGTTACTTTAATACTTCAAATAACTCAAATAATCCTTCAGCATGTGTAACGCACCTTCTTCTTTTATGAGGGAAACATTCCAGAGTTTTGGAGCTATCCCCAAATAAGGATGTCCCCTGCTCACATCCCTCTCTAAACACAAAGACTTCACCTCTCTTTATTGGGGAGGAAAAATATACTTTGTCCCTTCAAATTTAACACACCCGAATATATAAGGTGGCATTAAAATAAATATCTCACAACACTTAAAGAATATTTTGATGCTAATACTTTTTTTATTTAATTTGAAATTTTCTTGTAACTAAGTATTTTTACACTATAGTTTTGATACTCTTACTTAATCATTTGAGTACTTCTTCCACCTCTATTACAGACATTGTATCAGTGCTAGCAGTGATCTGTAGCAGTTTATTGATGGGACACTGGTTTATCCATACTGTATGTCATTTCTAAATATGTATTATTTTTTCAAAAATAATTACATTTTCAAAAATGTGTTATACTAATAATCTTCACTGGTGAGCTTTAGTTTAATTATTTGAAGCCTACAACCAATCTCCATGGCCTTTAACACTCCAGCCTTCCTGTGTTGGGTATTATAAATGATTTTAGGCTGCACCAATAACTGCCACCTGCCATTACTCTTTTAAGTAGAATGTATTACTGCAATGTGTGAACAGAACACACATTCAGTCTTCAAAATGACAAAGAGTCTAAGAAAAAAAGGTCAAGGTTAACAATAACTGCAATCCTTTAAAAAGCATTTATCATTCTTAGCATAGTCGAGATTACAAAATGTAAAAAATGGCCTTTGCTTCCCTCCAGTAAGGTAACAACTAAAGAGCGTCTTAGTATCCGTGAAGCAAAGTGCCCTATGACGGTCACACTGATCACACTGCATACAGCAAACAGAGCGTAATAAAAAGCTAAGCCCTTCTGTGAAGCCTGAGCATCCAAATATAGGAATTCATAAATTGGAAAACCAACTGAGACGCGTTGGGAGGTCGGCCTGGAACGATCTGTTGCTCTCTGCCTCAGAGTCTCACTCTCTCTCACAGAGTCATTTCTGCTCTGTGCTATTACAGAAAATCAGTCCTGCCTCAGTGGGGATCCAAACACATACATATAGATCTCAAGGAGCCTCAATCAGCCTCACAGGAGAGGAGGCACACTGTAAGGGCCAAACAAGAACATATTGAGTTGTTTGAAGCTTGTAGAGTGTGATGCATCTGGTTAAAGTCGCAGCAGGGGAGAGAGAGTTGTAGCGAGATGTTATATTAAATATCTGCATTGCATTGTTTTGCTGGTTCCTCTAGTCCATTATGTTCCACGTGAAAAACATGTCAGGACAGAACAAAAACAGTAGTAGTTGTGCATTGCTGTAGTTTTTGAATTTGCTACAGCATGAATGTACACAAAGAAAAAAACATTTTTATGGGCACAATATATGGCCGGCATCTTTAACATTTGTCATGATTGAGCGCAGAGCAGGGTGGACCCAAATGCAGAACGTACACAACACAAATATAAACAGAAAAATAATTTTGGTCAGTATAGGAGGACAAGGCAAGGCCAAACAAAAGCAAGCAAAAAACTCTCCAGGACACTTCAGAACTCTGCCAACAACTAACAGTAAACCATAACTTTGATGCATCAATAAATCAATCAAAGTGTATTTATATAGCCCAATATCACAAAGTTTACATTTTTCTCAGTGGACTTTACAGTTTATACATAATATGAATATGAATAGTTAGTTCCTCACAACCAACAAGGAACCAACAAAACTCTGAGAAAAACCCTGGGGGGTAAAACGGAAGATTTCCATACAAATGTGGACCTTGATTGCCGCTGATCATACGGTGTGCAACCAATGAGATCACAGCTAGTGTGATGTACCTAGTCACAATGTAAACAAATCCATGTGTCAACCATTAGGCGCTTTCACACCGGAGTACTTTTCCCAGTATAGTTCCGATAGTTCTTGAAATGTTGCGTTCACACCAAAAAACTAACTAGAACTTAGTTCATGAGAACCTTTTCTCCCCCTTTTCAGTCCATGCTAGAGAGCAGGTACTTTCATGGGTGAAAAAGGTTCCCATTTCTGATTGCATGCATGTTTTGCATGCAGGATTGCAAACCACGTCCCTAAAGCTCTGAAAGGTTTTGTGAAGCAGCCATTGTATTTGCTGGCATTAGCATTATTAGCATTAGCCCAGCCTACCAACGGAGTAGGGCTAATTTATGGCAACACAAAAGAAAACATGGGAGCGGGACGTATTCCGGTGTGAACGCGATCTGCTCGCCACTGGTGCATTAGAACTCTTTAGTTCATCAGAACTAAAGAGTTCTGATGAACCAGTGGCGAGCGGTGGCTTTTATACCTAGGCCCTCTGGCCCTCTGACCCCCCCCAAAAAAGAGTTATTACGTCACAGCGTATACTTCATCAGAATATCAAAACAACGGCCCGGGGTGCAAAACGCATCAATGAAAGCGACTCGCCACCACACAAAACAACACCTGTAAATAACCCAATTTGTGTTCTTTGAAATTGAAAAGGATATTGCATTGTGTTTGTTACTTTCGTTGCAGTTGTATGTCTTAAGTGTAATTTGGCATGCTTTTATTTTGAAGGCGAGTTTACACTGTTGACAGGAAGTTGTTGTTGCTATGGAAATAAGAAAAGCTTCACAGGGCGGAACTTGTCATAAAGTCCGCGATAATAAAACCCACCCATTTAGAGGGAAGATATGATTGGTCAATTGTACTGTCATTTGACATTACTCTGTCGTTCATTTACTATAGCGGGCCCTCGGTGAATTCACAGCAGGACACCGAACAGCTCCTATCTTCACCTCGCAGAGACGTAGCTCTTTCATTTAACCCTTCACTGACACAAAGGACTCACAAGAACTCATATGCACGATTCGTTCTTGACTTTCTAACAATATCTTTTATTATACAAAATATT
>NW_011362141.1:0-1991 GCF_000735185.1 Notothenia coriiceps
TAACCATTTTCGTATTTGATTATCCACAGATGTGTGTCACTGCTGTGGAAGCACTTTTGAAATGATGCACGCGCAGCGGAGCAGGTCACGCGCACCTGACACAATTTTTTGTTTGTATTTTTCGCTCTGTTCTCTTTTTTGAATAGAGGGTGCATAACATTCAACTGCCCCGAAGATCCCGACGCGAAGCCTGAAGGGTAAACACACCAGGTTTACTAATCTACCCGCACAATTTGTCTGGTGTCGGAATGTCTCGCTATGTTAGTACATTCAACAAAACACCATTTAATTTCGGGTTAAAATGTGTTGTAACTGCGTTACTGAGCATTGTAACGGGTAATATATTACCCAAATTTCATTAGTAATGCGTTACATTACTTCGTTGCAGCAAAAAGTTATATATTACTGTAACTCCGTTACCGTTGTAACGCGTTACACCCAACACTGATTGTAATACACGGTTGCATTAAATATTACATATCTGCCGTAGTTCACTATTTATAGAGCCCTGATGAGAAGACTTCTAGACAAACAGGAATAACTGCCGCCAAAAACTGAATATGTGACGTGGATCATAAATATATCAGCAATCAAACAAAATCTTCAATTTCTCTTCACACAATACGTCTCGTCGCAGTATCAATACTAATTCGGCTGACTTTTATATTTGATCCAATCGGTATATTGGTATATGTAAATTTGGGAGTGATTACCCATCAGCCCCGGGGGTGCAGAGGAAAGGCAGCATTACCCCCGGTCTGCACGTTGTTTCTCTTTTAGAAACACAGAGGACTGTTTATATGATGGGATCACAGACAGGCTGCAAACGGTGTCCGCCAAAAGTCGAGTCCGGTGTCTATGTAGTGTCATTTTTATTTGTTATAGTTTAGGCCAGCTAAGTCGGTAGGCGGTAGAAACATGTCAAAAGCGGTAGACTACCACCCAAATCGGTAGGGTTGGCAGGTATGCGTCCACACGGCAGCGTGCGTTGAAGCTTGACGGCGGGCGTGTCTGAAGCTCGGCCAACAACCAATCACATGAATCTCCCGCCCCGGACGTGGTTTGATTGGCCAGAGCTTGTACTGGCATATGATTTGATTGGCTGACGCTTCCGTCGAAGCTTGAAAAGTTGAACTTTTCTCAACTTTTGAAGCGAGCAACGGATGCAAAGCGAAGCGACGGAACCACAATGCAGTTCGGCAAAGCGCGACGTCACCCCATTCAAAGTGAATGGGAAGCAACGTTGAAGCTTCAACGCACGCCGCCGTGTAGACGGGCCGTTAGAGCGGCACAGGGGAACAGTTTGCGGAGTTGATTCTTATTACTCACTCTTAACCACTTTTAACAGAATTGTGTCGGTAAGCACTTGATGCAAACTTTGCCAAACACCATTTGCGCGAAAAAATAGACTACATGACAGCCGGGGCGTTGTGGGTGGGCCTACTGGGCTCATTGATCAAAAATGACTGGGCGAAAATATAGTTTCCAACATTTTTATTTTTGATTATCAAAACTAACAATTAAATAATAAAATAAGAGCGTCTGTGTAATGTGTATCCCTTTTAAAAAACGTATACAATTAAAAGCAACATGAATTAACGTAATCAGGCAACGTAAAATGTGAATTGGACCGAACTCATAGTGGAAGCGCGGGAGAAAACACATCGTAGAACGTCTCGCGGGCGCGCGCAGATGAAGGAGGACAGTGGACTACACACAAAATATACCGCACTCACTAACGATGTCACAACAATCGAACCACCACACTCATCATCCTCACAGCAGGTGCCGCCTCAGAGAGACGAGAGTGTGTTTAATGTTGTGCCCCGGCTGAGCTCATTCCCTCTGCGGGACTTAGCATCCGTTGGAAGGACAACAGAAAATAGCATCCCAGTGCCGGACCTATCAGCCATAGATGACCCGGTGGCTACACAGCCAAAGCTCAAGTGTACCCTCAGACACTTTTCGGACAAAAGAAAAGGAGATTCGCT
>NW_011362142.1:0-2394 GCF_000735185.1 Notothenia coriiceps
TGTGTGTGTGTGTGTGTGTGTGTGTGTGTGTACGTGTGTAGTGTGTGTGTGTGTGTGTGTGTGTGTGTGTGTGTGTGTGTGTGTGTGTGTGTGTGTGTGTGTGTGTGTGTGTATGATAGTGTGGAGAGGACGAAATAGGATTGTATAGCAAACTTGGTTTAAATACTTTAAACACTTATAATACGTTGCATGTGGTGAATTTCCATAATAATTATCCTAAATACTCTCGCATAAAAGCTTTCTATCTTGGTATAGTGGTGAGAAAAAAGTAATTAAAATAAGAAAAAGCAGAAAATACAGGAATTATAAGGAAAGGAAAGAACAGACTCGGATAGATGTTGCTCTGTAATTATATACATTTTATACATATATACTGATGCACTTCTTGACAAAACGTTAAAACAATGTGATTTCAGTATCTTTAAGAAGCCATTTTAAGAGTTTAGAGCAGGGGGGTCAAACTCAAATACACAGTGGGCCAAAATAAAAAAATGGGTACTAGTCGAGGGCCGGACTGGTTCAATGTTTATTGCAGAACTTATTGAAATGAACTTATTGCACATATTAAACCTGGAACTAACAAAGCTTAAATTATTGCCCATAAAAACAACATTAAACATTAAATCATCAGTTGCATTCATTTCTTATGGCTCTATCTGCAGCTTTTCCAGAGTCATTTCTTATGATTACATTTTCCCACAGGCCAACAACAGCTTCAACAAAACTATTTCCCTCAAAGAGAAACCAAACATGCCCTGTTGTCGTGAGAGAGAAAGTGCAGAAGGAAACATCCATTAAACTCAGTGTGCTGCTCTGTGATGCTAGTTCAGATACTTGGCATCTCATCTTGGGTGCAAGGTCATCAATGTTTGGGCTCAGGCTCTGAGCTGAGGAGACCCTCAGGATGGAGTGAAGGTGTGCGTGCAATATACCGGAGGGCCAGATCTAAAAGGAATTAGAAATTATCCTGCGGGCCGAAATTAAATCCACCAAGGGCCTGATTTGGCCCCCGGCCCCGGGCCTTGAGTTTGACACATGTGCTGTAGTGTGTTCTAGAGGTTTGTGTGCATGTAAATGGTCTGCAAGAGGTGCTGCAGCACAGGCAGTGTGAGAACAATAAAGACTTTTTTAACATTAAAGCACAGAGACAAGTCCCAGTAGAGACACTGCATACTGATATGAACCTGAATATCCCTTTGAAGTGTCAGTCAAGGCAAGATCAGTTGAATGAGTGAACTAGTGGAGAATAGGGTACATTAAGTCAGTCTTAATTCACTTTTTTAATAATTTTTGACTGACAATTTTTATGCACAAGCTCTCTACTGTGTAATGAGAGGTTTTAAACACAAGCATCAATACTTTTAAATAAAGAAATATGATCTTTTAGTTCCTGTGAGGTTGCCACATTGGGATGTACTTTGGCCTCGCTCCCATCTGGACTCTTTAGCAGAGCCGCTGAGGTCCTCTGATCTGAGCGGCTCTTTCCAAATAAAAAGAATCTGTGAAGTGAACGGCAGAGGATTCCTGAGGTGACTCAAAACCTCAAGGTGATGGAGCGTTATGTAAACTCAGGAGACGGAGGGTGATGTGCAGTGTGAGGGTGATGTGAAGCTGCCAGTGGACACACGTACGTTCAAATCCATTCATGTTTTCATGCCAATATCATATCCTGCGCAATATATTTTACAACAACAATTTTCTTAGACCTCGTTTTTGTTTTTTTAAACTACTTCCTTAATTGTTTTTGCATCGCTGCTAATCTTACCTTAAAGATATCCAGTGTTGCAGAGTTGAACATGTACTTAATTTACATTTTGCAGACGCTTGAGGGGGGTCCAAAAACATTCATATTTGCATAGTGATTCAAGTTGCTCAATTCCTTTTCCGCTTTTATTTCTGTAGTAAGAAAACTGAAACTACAAATTAATTTGGGCGGGAAAAGGAAATAATCTTTTTTTTTTAACCATTGTTTCTAATTCAAGATTCAAGGCTGTTATTGTCATTGGTACCTAGCTACAGTCCTTGAAACAAAGCTTTTAAATGAGCTTCCCCAACCCTGAAGATCTCACAAACCTCTTTGTAATCTTGGTTCCTCCTCTTCTCTCCTCAGGTCTGCGTCTCAGCCCAGTGTCAGAGACCTGGACTACAGGGTTCTGCTGCGGTTCCCTCAGCGAGTGAAGAACCAGGGAACCGCAGACTTCCTCCCTGTGAAGCCTCAGCACGAGTGGGAGTGGCACAGCTGCCACCAGTGAGTTCACACCAAACCAGTCTGTGCCTGGACTCTTCCTTGAAACACATTCTACGTATTACTTTGACTTAGTGTTACTGAATGTACTCTTCCAACATGAGAGTAACATGATAACAAAGGTATCCCAACAGTAGCTGAGTACATGA
>NW_011362143.1:0-2457 GCF_000735185.1 Notothenia coriiceps
AGGAAATCTTTGTTTGGTAGATTATTTCTTTTATGTAGCAATGCTTCTTGGCAATACATCTTATACTGTTGGAAAGCCTGTTTATTTACCTTTTTAAATGGTGCCACATTTGTGAGGAACAAGCTTTTGTGGGATCAGCAGCAGAGCTCTGCCCTGTGGAGATGTTTCCTTTTAATTCAGCATTTGTCTCATTAGCTTGTCAGACTCCATAGGTTTAGCTGCAAATGTATCCTTTGAACTCTCTCATGGCTCCATTTGACAGTGTTTGGGGACACAGGTCATGTCTGCTCGTTTGTGGAAAGAAACTGTGGCAATGGGTGGATAACTTTAATTGTTATCTGATGTTTATATGCTGCATGTGTGCAAACATGTTTGCCCAGAAGTGCATTTCTTTTTCTCTGTTTTAATTTGTGTGTCATGTTGTCAAAGCAATTTGAGCTGCACCTGGTTTAAAGCTTTAACATTATTATTACAGTATGTGTTGATTATTATGTCCTCTCATCTCCTCCAGTGTGATATCACTTTAAATCAAGTACCGTTGTGTTTTTCGTTTGTTTTGAGCAGTTTAATAACATCACTTCAGCTCTGGGACCTCATGGACAGTTTACATGTTGAGCACTGTTTAACGTCCAAGCTATCTTCACACTGTTACTTATTCAAGTTTTAAAAAGACAAAACACATTTATCTGACAGTGGTGTGAAAGATCCACAGGGTAAAGTTTAATTGAGGGTGAAGAACTAAGAAGACAAATGAAGACAGACAGAAGGATGGGAATAGAAAGGTAGAAGTTGGGAAATAAGTGCGGAAAGATCAGTGAACCCAAGCATTGACTACGCATATATTTTATTTTAACCCTCTTTTTCTTCCCAATAATGAGCACTTTTAATGGTTTCACAGTATGTCAACTCCCAGTCTGCAACCATGAGCGCTGGGCTGTGTGTGGGTGGCTCCGAGACTGAAAGGGAAGATAGGCTGGGGGGAGAGAAAAACGGGAGAGGAGTAGACCTCTGCACAGGCCCGTCACAGTTACTAATGGAAGTAAATATGTTTAACACTAGAACCGCCAGTGGGTAAATTTTACCCGCAGCTGTTTTTTGATTGTAACTTGTTTTCAATAACATATTAAAGTCTCCCAGTCCGTGATATTTCCTGAAAGTGTGTTATGTAGCACCCTCTGTTGTTAACAATTGTCAATATGAAGTCAGATTGAAAAAAATGCAATTTATACCTATATCCGCCAGCGGGTAATATTTACCTCATTGAAAATGCAGCGTAAACATGACGTGTTGCTATAGCAACGCCTTTTGTTTACTGCAGTTTCTTAGAGAGAGAGAGAGAGAGAGAGAGAGAGAGATTTTTTTGATTTTTCAAACCACTTTTATTCACAAAGCAAATAACCAAACGGACACATTGACACACATTGTCAGTTCAGACAACGACTGAAAATAAGATCCTCATTCTCCACAGAACACAAAGCATTTTTAAGGCACCACATGGCCTCAAATTCTCCCACATTTTTTGTTAAGCAAAAGTAACCGTAGTCCGCTTTCAGTCTTGCTTTAACCATCCGCTTGAAAATCGAAACTGCATCGGTATCCAATGATTCCGCAACTTTATTCCTCCTGCTGAGGTAAATGGCCATTTTAGCCTGCCCCAACAAAAAATTAAAAAGCTGACTTTTCCAATTTTGCTTCTGACTGTACCTACAACCCAAAATGAACATTGTCTTAGAAAAAACCACATTAAACAAAATCAACATCTGAGTGAGTAACTGAAAAAGACAAAGGAGTCGACCAGATTCCGTAAAGCAATGAAAAATGGTTTCCCTCTGTTCACAGAAAGGACAGGCGTCAGACACTGTAGGGTTGATAACTGAAACAAACGCATTTACAGCTACCGCAGCATGGAGAATCCTCCAGTGGAGGTCCCCACCCCTCTTAGTCAGCGGAGGCTTGTAGAGCGCTCTCCACTCAGGCCTCTGAGCCTCAGTCAGGCCCAGATGGGCTCTCCACCGGGTGTCCACTCGCTCCTGGAGTCTGCTCTGATTCAGCACCTTTGTCACCAAATAATAAAATGTTTTGTTGGACATGGTGCTAAACTTAAAATCAGTAACATTGTCCAACTTTAAAAAAAACCCCTCACAACTGAGGTCAGGAAAACATTGCATCTCTGGAAAAGAGTCATTGTCATTTGGAGACTTCAGTCCGTTACAGTGAGCAGCGATCAGCGCCAGCTCTGATTGGCTGGGCTGCTGTTTCCAGCTCTGCAGCAGGAGGCTGACCACCCGGACTGACCTGAGGCTCAGACGTGAGGCCAGGCCTGCAGCGTTATCCAGACGGGGGCCACACACCTCCACCACCTGGCCCAGCGTGAGGATCCTCTCCTCACAGAGTCTCTGTTGTAGAGAAGGCCCTACTCCACACACAAACCGAGATCCACGGACCACCGGCTCTCTG
>NW_011362144.1:0-1362 GCF_000735185.1 Notothenia coriiceps
CATAATTCCAATGTTGAGGTCTACAAGAATAGATTTACATTGTGCAATTTTCCAAATTCACATTGATTTCTCATACAGAATCTCTGTATAGTATGTGTATTCACTCTCTGTCCTAAACGGCTTGTTGGAGCTCCTGCCCCCCCCCAAACAAACAAAAAATGCATGATTCATAAATGACTTTGAAGGTAACCCACCTCATGTTTAGCCACAAGTAAGATGACTCACAAAATAAGTAAACCTTGACCAAGACTTTGAGTTTCACTGGAATAATACATAGCTATTAGCTACTGATACAACTTCTGTTACCTTCCTTGTTTCTTACTGAAAGTGTTGCAGCATTTTTACTTTTGCATTAACTCTTGAGCATCATAAATGAAATCCATAAGCGGTCTTTAGTACTGAGTCTTACATCTTATCCTCTTAATAAATGATTGAACTCCTGCAGTGTTTTACAGTTGTAACTTCCTGGTTCCAAGCTGGAAACTGAACAGGTGTTGCAGGACTTTCCCTCTAACACAAATGATTAACAAAAGCAGGTTAATAGTGTCAGTCATAGTAGACATAACAAACTCCAAGTACTCTTCAACTCTTATAAAGAAACATTTCACCAGGGTCGGACTTTTAGTATTCAAAAACTGGGCAAACCGTGAAAAAACTGGGCAAACCGTGAAATTCATTAATGATTAACTCTTCTAGTTATCAAAATAATCTTTATTGAAAATAGACACATGTACATGTGAGCAAAACAGAATTCATCAGAATAATACACAAGAGAAAAAGAAAAAACACTTTCCTGTATTTGGAAATGTAACTTTGCAATCTTTCAGGGAGAAGGTTTGAAGTTGTTAGGATATAGCATCAAATCACTTATTTATTTCAAAGATGTTCTTACCTTCTCCATTTGAGTTATTAAGGCACATTTTGTGACTTACTGTTTGTAAATAAATTCAATTCATACAAATTAAAATCCCCCAGTAATAACCTGTGATTGACAACGTTGTAAAAACATCAGTGGTTTTTTGACAGCAAAGAAAAATATTTTTATATTCAAAATATATATACAGCTATCAAAACATATTTCAATCTAGAAAGAGACAAAATATCACAAAATATAAATATCAGAAAAAAAGGGAAAAAAGGAATTTAAAATATTTATCCCAATAAAAGCCAGCATTCTTGATAAGAAGAATCATTAAAGCAAAGATTTTAGTGCAAATCCAAGAAAATTAAATGAACAATGGGATACACATCTCCATGGGGACATTTAACAGATATATAAATGTGAGCCATCAGCTGTATGAGAGATTTGATACAAAACAAGAAATATGAATCGACACCTCAAACAAACATTTTCTATCCCAA
>NW_011362145.1:0-1991 GCF_000735185.1 Notothenia coriiceps
AGCTATAACGAGCCGTTAAAGGCAGAGAGTGAAATTCAGTGAATACACGTAGTTTACAGAGATGCTGTATGAGAAACCAATGTGAGTTTGGAAAATTGCACAATATAAATCTATTCTAGTAGACCGCAACAATGGAATTATGATCAGTGGAAATGGCCATGACATGGGACCTTTAAAGCTCAATAAATAACAAAGAAGACCTTTGACCGGCACTTTTCTAATTTTGTCCCGAATTGATTTCAACTTTCACGGACATGTTGAATGGCGAAAAAAATTCTCTGCTGCACGGTCCCCTCGTCCCTTGGAAGAGGCGGAGAGGTGGGTGTTTTTCATCTGCTGGTGGACTACCGGAGAGATTTACAGCAAGAGCCAACGCTTGCCTCGGGGAGGGAGAAAAAGAGCCAGAGCGTCCACAGCAGAGAATAAACAGAAAGGCAACCATGGCAACCATGCGCGGGAAGTCTTCTTCGCTGCTTTTTTGGCAGGACTACAGCGCCAATTACAGGCCTGGCATATGTACTACAGCGTCTCCGGCGCTTTGAGCGGTCTTGTGTGAACGTTTCTGGTGCCTGTTGCGTGTGGACAGAAGATTTTTTTGATAACGACTGCGGTCTGTTTGCGTTATCTTCCTCGTGTGGCTCCAGCCTTCCCTAGCAAACCCATCTGTCTCCACTGCACCTTGGCCAATAGAAGAAACGGTTCTCTCTTCTCAACATTGCAGTATATTGGTTTGGCTAATTGAAAGCTTATGAACTTGTAGGAGTTTTGCTTTTTTCAGTCAAGTCCCTTTCGATAAGATCAGTGTATTAATTAAATAAAGGTGAGCAGAGGGAGGCAGGGGTCAGCTGGGCTCACCTCAGGGATAGGGCCCTCCCCTCCAGCGTGCTCCGGTCCTCGCTATGCTGCGGGCTGTCCTCGGGGGTCTGCAGGCTGCTGCTGTCCCTGTGTCTCTCCCCGGTCAGCTGGCAGTAGATGTCCAGCAGCCGCTCCGACACCACGGTCAGCTGAGGGTACCGGCCCACAAGAACCTGCAGAGAGGGGGTCAGCACATTTCTAAGTCATGCCAAACGTCTGTTATAGTGAACATTTAAGGAATGAGGACATCATTATAATAATCAATGGAATTATAAACAAAATTAGCCTGTTTCTATGGTTTATATGTTAGCATGTTAGATGAACTTCTACATAAAAACATCAGCTGCGAGCTTTTAAAATAATGTTCTATGGTTATTAACAATCAACATATACTGTAGGTGAGGGAAACAAGTTTCAAGATTTACTTGAGAAAATCCAACCTAATCTTTTTTTATCTCACTGAATTAAGTATTGTGCAGTTACCAGTAGAAAGGGCAAACGGAAACAAAGCCAAAATCATATTTCAAATCCGTCAAAGCGCACTTCTTCTGGACCGACAGTCCAGTTTCAACCATTAGTGGAACATAAGTTCCTTTTCTTTTCAATTATATAAATTAGGGCTGTCAAAGTTAACGCATGTGATAAATCTCGAGACTTTAACGTGCACTATTTTTAACTCAAATTAATCATAGTATCCAGTTCAGAAGGTATCTCCCTCAGTATTTCCAGCGTGCATGTTACCCTGGGAATTAACTAAGAGGCAGGCACGTTAAACTAACAGGAGGACCTAGGAGTAGGGTTGGGTACCGAAATCCGAAATGTCGATTCCATCATAATCGTTTAGAAATGTGGGTTTCGGTTCCTATCCCGGTTATTGATTCCTAATTAAATGCATCCCGATGCTTTCTGTACTGTTAGACGGGGCGGGACCAAGCGGCAAACTCTGGGGCAGATCCGGGAAGCCCATAAGGAAGTGCCACAAACTGCAATTCATCTCTTGGCCGATAGGGGATGGCTGCAGAAAGGAGCAATTTCCATAAACCCCCATGTTAAAATGCCCAACTTTACAGCAGAAATAAACATGTTTCTACCCCTGGATGCAATACAAATTATCGGTACCGCGATTAATAAGAGCT
>NW_011362146.1:0-278 GCF_000735185.1 Notothenia coriiceps
CGGGAAGATTTTTTTTAAATTTTGAAGTTAAAAGCATCAAGCTGGTGCACTTTGAGAGCAACATGAGGAGATCTATGGATACATCTCTCAACACCCAGATGAAACAGAACTGTAAACAGATTTTCTTTTTATTTATGGTTATTTTACAAATCACTCCCCTTTCAAACTGTATTCTTGTTTATTAATAACAACTTTTTTTTACTGTCATATAGTATTTTATACTATAAGAGAATAGATGAAAATCTATTCTCTTATTTTCTATAACTATAATGATCATA
>NW_011362147.1:0-3669 GCF_000735185.1 Notothenia coriiceps
GTGTGTGAAGCGAGGTGAAGCGAGCTGAAGCGTGCCGTTTGCGTTCGTGACTGTGAGTGGACGCGATGTCCCCACCCAGCCCGCCTCCATCCCCGCTCCCCTCTCCTCCCACCTCATCGGTTGTCAAAATGTCCATCTGCATGCCTTGCCGGTGGTCGTAGTCCAGGTCATCGCAGGCGGCGAAGCCCAGACCCTCCTCATCGGTGGTGGCCTGGAAGCCCATCCTGGCGAACATCCCGCTTACCTTCGCCTGGGATTTGTTGGAGACGGTGGTGGCTGCATTTGACAGTTTATTAGAAAGCTTGCTTCTGATTAACGTTGCCATGTTTAGCTCCTTTCGTAAGTCGCGATCGTCTGCAGCTTAATTAGTGTTTTCTCCTCCAGTCAGTAAAAATGTGAGGCTACTTTGGATGACAGCTCCTGGTTCTCTGCATTAGATTCAGCCACAGGGATAAAGCGCACGTTTTTTTTCAAGACACCGACGGTTTTCAGTTGCTATCTCCACTTCTTGTTCAAAGTACTCCTGCTGCTCTTGATTATCCCCAGGTTCATGTCACCTTCAGACGTCGCTGTTCCGTTTCTGCATCTTGGCACTGCGCTCTGATGCTCGAAGAGAAGCGCACCTATGCAGTCTCTGAGGCGGTGTGCGCAAAAGCTTTACGCACGAAGAAAGGCGAGCCACAGGTTTCTGTAGGGCCTGTAATATCGTTTTCTTTTGGGTTATAAGGTGGCAGGCAGCGTTTCCAGGAGTTGGTTGTCGGTTTTCAGGTGCTTCAACTGATGCCAATGCGGTACGGTGGAGCCCGGAGGGGGAGGCAGGGAGGAGACACGTGTCCTCATCAGCCTGCCAATGCAAAGCACGTCTCCAGCCCTCCCAGTGCCCCACCAGGAGAGAACGGGAGAGATTTGCTGCATTTCTAGGGGAGGTGCTTGCGGTACCCCCACCATCCCTTCCCCAACCCATAATCTATAATACCTCATCCTGACATCCAATGACATTCCGGGGGCCTCAAATCCTGCATAACTTTACGCATATAAAAGGAGGCTGGAATTTTACAAAAACATAAACTCTTTGGACAAGATTGAATAAAATACAAAACTAGGATTTACTTTTTTCAAAATAAATCTTAATTCCTTTTTGTATTCATTATTGTTTTAAGCGAGAAGAGGACGTGGGGCATTAACATAGTAACCCAAGTTGTTTCTTGGATTACATGGATCGGGTTTAAAATCCGTATTGCGTTTGTTGATGAGGAGAATGTTATGTATTTTCTTGCGCTTTTGTTTTTGCTAATTTATGGTAAGACATAGAATCATGGACGGCACCTGTTTTGTTATAGCATTTCAAAGTTGTCCATTTTTTCCTGAATTAAAACTTAAAATGTAATCTTCTATTATTCTTCCATCTTTGTTTCCAGGCTGACTTCATTCAGGACGCTCATTCATTCACTCATTCACCCATTCCATCATTTACTCATTTACTCACTGTCTGTGATGACGTGACAATCTGAGGCATGGTGGTGTTTTTATATAAATATGCATTTGTCACGCGATATTTTCATTAAAAAGTCTGGAGTCAATTCAAGCATCTTTGAAAAAATAAATATGTTTATGTGTGTGTTAACTCAAGGTAATATTTATTTTAAAAATACATTTGAAATCGAGTACTTCAGCTTTTTTTTTTTTTTAAATAAAACATATATCTAAACAGCCTGTACAGTACAATCCCCTGCTTTATATATTTGTTCAAATAGAATTCAGTAACAACCAGGTGGTAAACCTATTCTTATTCCTCTAATTTGCTTGTGTTAACACCTTCAAATAATCCTAACAATATGTCTGGCTGCTTCCCATTAATGTAGCCTCAGTGATTTAGTAATCCAGATCTAAAGTGCTGTAAACAGTTTGTTGACATTGCCTTGTCACAAGTACTTTGTGTCCGCCATGTTTAGTGTTTCCTCAGGCTGCAGTATCAAGAGTTCAGCACCATGATACAAAGCACTGGCCCGAGTTAACATACAGTAAGTAATCCGGTCTGTCACTGTTTGTACGACCAGACTATTTGCTCTACGCTGGATAATAAAATAATAACATGGCCTATTAAAAGCTCTAGCACTGGTCTCATTGAATAGGCTGTAAGGTGATATGAGCTGCGATTCAGAGGAATAACAGAACCCACATCCCCAACTGCTGACCAAGGAGGAAAGGTCTGCTATTATTTTAATCCAGATTTTAATTTAAAGGCCTGAAATGTAAAATATTGAAAGGAGGATAACACACCTGTCTGTTCTGTTAATGTTAAACATTATTTATTATAATAATGAAACCCTCTTTAAAGTCGAATCATGTTTTGTTGGATTAAAATGTGATACAAACGAAAAAGCAATTAATCCTTAAACGCAGACAAAGAACATAATAGCTAAATAGTTTGATGCATTGTTCGTTTGGATTTATTTATTTGATCATCTCGAACTAAATCCAGGATGGAACAAGAATGCATCCCGATGGTTTCACTGAGCTGCAGAAGAGGGAGAGCAGGCCGAGCTTTATCAGGCCTTTGCATCTCTGTGAAATCTCCAGCTCGATTAAACGAGAGAGCTTGAGTCATACAGATAGCCTACACTGCTCACTTTGTATAGCTCCTGCATGCGTGCGTTTTCTTTTTGTCCTGATTTTCAGTGGTGGAAACGAAAATGGCTGCTGGTTCCTGCATCCCTGACTAAAGGAGTTAATGACAGAGCTGTTATCAGCGAGTTGCAGCCGCTCTGATCCGCGCTGTCTGATGGAGGCTGCTGCAGGATGAAAGGAGCAGGGCTGACACAGGCAGCAGGTTACAGCAAAGACCTTTTCACGACCCATAGGCTAATAATAACAACACTAATAATAATGATGTAATAATAGAACACGTTTGTCATGCATTTAAAGATATTTTACACTCAGTTTACAATAAGAATCAGGTTCATTATAACCATATCATGAATCCAACACGTTCACATGGACATCATTTGTCTCAGCGTGCTCACTTGTGGCCTCATTTCAAATGCAACTTTTGCCCTATATTATTGTGCAAAGTGATGGATTTAAAATATTTGGAGGCTTAAGCTGACAATATGGGTTTACTTTCAGGCCTTGCAAATAATTTCACACGTTTGATCACACTGTTATTTTGTAGCGTGCACGGTGTCTCTGTGATGTGTGGTTATCCGGCTGCAGGAGAATGAAAGTGATTTTCTCAGTTTATAACCCGTCCTTAAGAGTCATCAGAAGGTCAGGGTGCCACGTCCCAGAGGGTCCTCGTCTCTGCCGATACAGATATGACCAATCAAAGCTCTTTATCTGCTTTGTGTTTGATCCGCATGTCCGATACCCATCGGTGAGGCTTTTCTTCTTCTTCTTCTTCTTCTTCTTCTTCTTCTTCTTCTTCTTCTTCTTCTTCTTCTTCTTCTTCTTCTTCTTCTTCTTCTCCTTCTTGGTGATAGAAAGTGAAATCCAAAACGGCATTGTGATCGCACTGTGTCCTCAAATTCATTTCCTCCTGAGTACCCACCCCCCACGCACACTGTCCCCCCTCCTCCTCCTCTCCCTCCTCAGTATTTCACCCCCGGCCATCCCTTTTCACATTACACACATGGGTGAGCTGGCACAAGGTTCTCCGCCTCCATGTAACCC
>NW_011362148.1:0-3035 GCF_000735185.1 Notothenia coriiceps
AATATAAATATGTTTAGTGAATTACTGAGTTTAGGCACGTTAATAACGTTTTAATGAAGTTGAATACAGTATATTCATATGTGTCAGTGATTTCATGTCAATTCGGCGAACATAAACATAAATGATCGTGGTGAAGATGATGATTAAATTAGGATTAAAAATCGAGAGCCGGGCTGCATTTCCTCCTGTTCGTTTTTTTCGACTAAACAACATTATTTTGTTAAATAACAACATGGTGATGTTTTGTAAATGATTACATGTCTCTTATTTAGCACAGAGTATGATATCCGTGACATATGGATCTTAACAAAGTTCCGCTGTACATCCAGCGTACTGTATCTGACTTTATTTCACATGAGCTCCAGTGTGGAACCCCACTGCACCCCCTGGTGGATCAATGATCCATTGCAGCTGGCTTCATTATAATTACATTTATCTATCACGGGGGCGATCTCAAGTCAAGCTGGAGGTTTTCCCTTGAGCGAGGGCAGATCACGTACCAATCACGGCCCTCGCGTTTCAAACTGTCTGAAATGAATCGCTACATCTGTAAAAACACATCTTTCAAATAAATAGACCTTTTTCAACATTTTCTGGACTTTCAAAGCAGGAAACTCACAAGGGAAAATTTATAATCTATTCTATATACTATTCCCAGCAATGAAAGGTCATTTATAACATAATTACAACAAAAAACGGTAAACCAAAATAATTTTGGATGTGTTCCTTTTTAGTTGGTCAATGTAAATGTTCAAAAGAAAAACAAAAGAAAAATTGTCCACCAAATATTTCAGATGAAGAACAAATTAGCTTCTTAACGTATCAATATTTAAACACATCCAGTGGGATCTCCATTATTTGGAAATATGCTTAGACAGTGTGTCAGAAACATTTAATCAACATTTAATTCCTTTCATTCTGCATGCTGCTCCTTTTACTTACAGATTGCAGCTACAAGACGTGAATTAGGCTTCCACAGAACATGTTGTGCCTTCGACAATACAAGTTCATTACAGATTTAAATGGAATGTACTAGGTTTAGTCGTTTCCAACTTTATGTAACTGCAAATGAATAACGTTCTAATAAGATTTGATAAGGGATTTGAAATTATTCTGATTTATTGAACACTACAGGAGCCTAACACATTTCCTCAAGACTAGACTCAAGTATCTTTCTGTTATGGTTATAGAAATGTTTAAAGGTCCCCTTTTTCACTCTTTTTCCACAATATATTATAGGTCTCAGATATATACAACTCATGTCTCTGAAGTGTTTGGATCTAAATACCAAACCGATCATTGTAGCATGCAATAAACCACTTCAGCCCTGTTCCAAAAGTGCTGATTCTGTGTCTCTTACTTTAAATGCTAATGAGTTGCTACTAGCCACGCCCCTCTGAGAGATTATTGGTTTAAAAAATACAATGGTGCTCTAGGAGAGTCAGGTGATAAGCTGCGCAGATGTTACCTTGGTTGGTTAATGATGGCTCAACCAAAAAAAACAGTGACATCACAAAGTCTGATTATCACATTTTCAGACAGGTTTTTATATACAGCTCTGAAAAAAGTGACCACTCCAAATGTTCCACCTGAGCCTGTTTTTCAGGTCTCAGGCTCGAAAATTACATTCCCATAACAAATGACCATATCTTCCCCTTCTAAAAGGGTTAAATTAATAATCTTTTTTTCTCAAAGCAAGGTTACACCTTTGAGTTGGATGAATTCAGATTGAACACAGTAAAAAAAAATGTAAATTATTGTGTCCGTGCTTATAGTGAAAACCCCCTTGAATGATGGGATGGTAGACTAAAAGCTTTAGGAATCCAAACTACAACATATAAGTACCCTGTATCAAGATTGATGCGAAACAAGTGAAATTTGACCTTTTTAGAGAGATAACGCGAAATTTGACCTTTTTTAGAGAGATTTAGCACAAAAAAAACACTTCTGGGGTCATTTGGGTGGATTTTACCTATCTCTGGCCCCCCTTGCTCGATTTTACTGATTGACATCTCTTTCTAACAGTCGGAGCCAATGGAATCGAGGGGAAGTTCCACATACTCCTTATTTGGTAATGTGTGTGTGTGAGACTGCCACATAGCCAAAACCGGAAACTGCGATAACTCTGGTGGCTAACATTAGCTGCTAACTTTTACACTCCGATTTTTACATAAAAATTGAATTATGGATTATAAATTAAAAAAAAATTATTACCCAGAAACATTATCAACCTATGTGTTACAACCCGGCTCCTGGGCTGCAACAAAAAGCAGGGAGGCGAGACGAGGGTTGCAAATAAAGAAGCCGTTTATTTTAAATGCCACACAATGATCCAGCAGCACCAGCAATAGATCCCCGAAGCTGGCCCGGCGTGAGTGCCCAGAGGAGTGAAAGAGACGTATCCGGCTGGGCTCCTCCTATATACTTTTCCCCAGGTGTAGCTCATCAGGCAGGTATCCTCCCCGACAGGTGCAGCTCATCACCACCGGAACCTGTAAACACCCACAAAGCACACACAAACAGACGGCACCCCACGTAGTGTGGAGGGGTCGTCACACTCCCCCCCATAAGAATAGGAGTTCCCCTAAGAACACCGTTAACTATCTAAATAGCTTGGAGCTCTTCTCCGACATTTTTCCGTGGACAGAAGACCACTCTGGTCAGTCCCTTGACCCAGCACCTGGAAGAACCTGGAATGTCCTTCCATAAACTAGCCCTTGGCAACGAACGAAAGACCTGACTCCCAGGTCGCTGCAGAATTGGCTTACCCGTCTGACATGATTTAACGTGCCGAGACACATCTCTCTTCAGACCAGGCCAAAAGACATACCGCAACATGTAACCACATGTTTTACGCACACCCCGATGTCCCGACTGCCCATGCGCTTTGCTGAGGACCTCCTCACGAAATCTGACAGGAACCACAATCTGATACACTGGCCCACCAATGAAGCCTTTCCCACGTGACCACCACTTTCTGACCAGCAATCCCCCTTGCAGCTGACAACCCCTGGTGACACCATTTCCATCCTCGG
>NW_011362149.1:0-5452 GCF_000735185.1 Notothenia coriiceps
GAGAAACCAATGTGAGTTTGGAAAATTGCACAATTGAAATCTATTCTAGTAGACCTCAACAATGGAAATATGATCAGTAGAAATAGCCATGACATGGGCCCTTTGACACTTTCATTTTGAGCATGCAAGCATATTGTCATTTAATTTCTCAGAGAGCTGCTAACATGGCAGATCCATATATTTTCCCTACCGCAGGGGTCGGCAACCCCTGGCACGCGTGCCAGCATTGGTTACCTCTCATTTATCATATATGAAGAATTCATTTTCAAACATTGATTAAAGCCAATCTTAAAATGATTTAACAAACGTCTGTTTTAGACTCCTCAGTGCACACAAAAACATAACTGGGAGAAATAAATAAATACGGATATTTTATTTAAAACCACCTCGAATATGTTGTGTTAATGTTATGAAATGTTTTCTCATACATGATGCGGTAAGCAGGAGGACAGAATTACGTCTAAACTGACGCCTTTTTGCATTTCTATAGGTTGTAGATACGAGCATGGTTTTATATGTTTAATACATGTTTAATCATGTTTTATGCCGTTTGCCAAGACTTGATAAGTCGCTCGTAAAACACAGGAGGTATTGAAACTAAGAACACCATATGTGGTAAATTGTACAGCTAATATAACACAACACATTAGTTGTATTTCCTTTAACTGGTATATATAGAGTTGCTGCAGTGGAGACGCTGCGCACAGCTGATCGACAGCTGGGACAAAACCCACCAAATACGAAAACATAATTCAGATCCAGTCGTCATGACTCCACTCCGAAGGGATTCCCCTATCATTTCTTACAGTTTCTCATCAAGGGGGTGCCTCCTGTCCCTGGTACAAACACACTGCCTGAGGAAGGCTATGTGTATTTTTTTTGTCATGAACCTTTTTCGGACCAGTTATTTATTTATTTTGGTGACAATCCGACCTCCATGCTGCTACTTTGGTTCAAACTGCATCCACCAAACAATATGATTTATCTCGACCTCCCCAAAATAACCAAAATCTGACACGGTGTGAGATGTCTTTTTTAGCTGTTCTGTCGTCATTTCCTGCTATCTTCTTCATGCAGTCAGTCAAAATGAATGAATGGGCGTTTCTTTGACTATTTATAGGCAAATATGGGCGTTACGTGAAGCCCGCAAAAGCTGCACCGCATTTCGAGTTGATTGTGATTTATAAAGGGAAACCGGCGTAGGAAGTGCTGTACGCACTTTCCTCACCGGTACGCAATGTTTGGTGAATCGGAAAATGTCGGAAAATTTCTGGACCTATTTTTGGGATTTCTACTACGTAAGCAACCTTCCCACGTGAATCCTACGCACGGCGTTATAAATGAGGCCCCAGATGTTATCTCTTCTCTGAGAGCTGTACTGTTCTGTAGGCTAATACTTGAAGTGTGAATACACCTACTGCCTGAATCTGCTTTATGGTTTTCTCCTTTAGAGGGAGTTTCTCTTTCACACACTTCCTCCCACCCCCGCCCCCCATGCCTGAAATGCCTCAATGCGACTCCTTTGTTTACTACCGTAACATAGCGACATCACCATGTCACACTTGCGCTTCTATTAGCGATATAGGCTATGGGGCGGAATGTATCTAACCAATCACAACAGAGCCGGCCAGCTAACCAATAATCAGAGCAGACTGGGCTCTAGTTTCAGACAGAGGGTGAAAAGAGGTGCTGCAGCACAGACAGTATGAGAAAAATAAAGAGCTTTTTGAACATTAAAGCATGGAGATGTCACACACTAAATACTAACAAGAACCTGAAAATGAGCATTAGAGCTCCTTTAACACTGTTTTATTTGTATCTGTATCAGCACTGTCTTTTGGCTGTTACAATGTATATTTGTCCTCTGTGGGACAAATAAAGGAATTATCATACTGTATTGAAATCAATAACCTTATATGTGGGCTTGCTGTAAAACCACATAGACATAAATCATAATTGATGATTGTTGCCCACTGCAATCATATTATTTAATGGGCAATAGGGATAACGTAAGTTTAGTTTGACTTCACTTCCTCCACTGGATGAACCAATGAGGGGTGGATTTGATTGGGATGAATGAGCCGGAGGACAGATGACCTTTAATCTCGGCAACATCTGTTAAGGAGAAGATAACGGATTCTCTACATCTGAACCTCTGACCCCTTGCTCCTTGGTTATCTTGCTGTTGTTATCTTCATATATCTTATCTTCTCCATTTATTTGTCTCTTTTATACACTCTTCACATCCCTTGTACGCTCCATTTTTAACCACCCTGTTTATCCCCAGCTTTATTTCCTCGTAGCCCTCATCCCTGTATGTCTTACAGTACGTGCTCTCTTTTCAGGCCCGCTTTTTTTTTTCTGCGCTGCTTTGTTGAGATTTGATCAATTCCTCAGTTGCTTTGACTTCCATTGCGACACTGGGCCATCTAATTTAAATGTGAAGCATTTAAAATGTCAATTACAAGCTAATTAAATTAATGGCACAATGTGATTTAGCCGTTTGGCTCCTCCCGCCCTGAGCAGGAAAGGAAAAAAAACACTAAGTGTTTAATACAGCTGCCGCTTGACTCATATAAACACACACACACACGAACACACACACACACACACACACACACACACACACACACACACACACACACACACACACACACACACACACACACACACACACACACACACACACACACACACACACACACACAGAGACCCTGCGCGGCCTGCTGGGAAATTGGTTTTAGGAGAGGAGAGGATGGGAGGATAAGAGAGGAGTGGAGAGGAAAGGTGGAGAGGAAACGTCAAACCGAAGGGACAAGGAAGTAGATGAGGCTAAGATAATGAGAGGGGAAGGTTGGGGTGTAAAGAGATTTTTGAGATAAGAAAACGTGAGGTGGGATAAAGAGGAGATTAAAAGGAAAGAAAAGGAGTGGGTGAAAAGAACACTGAAAGAATGTAAACATTGACTTAAATGTTCTTATCTCAACACATTTCCCATAATTGTATTAGGATAGTTGAAAGCAATAACATAAAGTTGAAAATATAATTTTGTATTTAACTTAATATTATTGCTTTCAACTTAGCTAGTACAGTTATGTGACATAACACATTTAATTAGTTGTTTTACTGTAAAAAGAAGAGGAGAGGACGAATGAGAAAAGACAGAAGGGGAAGAAAGAAATGGTGATGTAAAAGATACAAAGTATAAGGAAGTAAACAAAAAATGGGAAAAAGGTAGGAGGCGAAGGAGGTAGAAGGGGAGGATATAGGAAGCAAGCATTTAGAAAAGAAAAAAGCAATCAGACTAAGGTGGAGATTTGAGATGAAAGCTGAGAGGAGGAAGAGAAGGGTAGAAGGATAAAGACGATATTAGGGTCCGAGCCAATGACAGGTCAAAAGGAGAGGACAGACATAAAGGGGACACAAAAGGCCGGAACGTGATCAAAAAAGGGCCTGACGTAGACGAACTGTTTGGAGATGAAATGAAAAAAAGGGTGAAATGAAAGTGGGATTGTGCTGGAAGAAAGCAAGAGAAATCAAAGGAAACGCAATGCGAGGAAGAGAATAGAGGAAGGGCAGAGCAGCAGCATGGAGCAGCACGGGGCTCCTCACTCAGCTCCAGTCCTGTGAGCTCGTGGTAAATGGAGTATTGATTCAGAGGAGATGAGATTTTCATAGTAAACACATAACCAAGCGCTGCGCTCTGCTGTGGGCCCCGAACACTCACTGGAGACTTACAGTGTTCAAAACATTACCAACACCACGCTCATATGGGGCCACTCCACTCCTGCACACAGTACACACTCATTTAAAGTCTCAAACTGTTTAGTGAAAGGCTGCTGCTGTACCATTTGCATATTTTTAATGGCTGGAATAACTTGAAAGTCAAACTTTTTAGGGGAGTCGAAAATGAAAAATGATATTCTCTTTGCTGACCAAATAGCCATGTTTATAGAAACTGTCAAGTCAGTATTGGGTTTATAGCTGGTTGCTCCAATCAATAAATGTGATTATTATAGTTCTGAATCAGCATTGTCTATTACGTATAATTCCTTTGCACAATCAGTTGTGCCATTGAGAAAAATGTTTAAAGAAAATGACAAACTGATACTATAGAATGTCTTCTTATGTTTGCTCAGCGTCATGGGAGTATAAGGTGATGTTACATCATCAGACAGGACACTCCGACCATGCAGATTCAGCATTATTTAACTATACGGACTCAGATTGGCTTAAAAAATTTGAGAACATCGATATGCTTTGAGAATGTTGGTTTGCTCATTATAAGAGAATGTTTAATTGAGACAATTTCGCATCAGTTAATGTCCTTGCAAGAGTTTGTGTGGAAAGCATAAACGTCACTTAACAGTGAGCAAGCTGTAACCCACAACAAAATAGAAAACTTTTAAGTTTCCTAAAGAGGAGTGGCGCCTATCTCCACCTGCTTAACAACATTACAGATGGACAATAACAAAAAAGAGCAAATGATCATAACACTGAGACAAAAAAATGGGTGGTGCTAGTGGAGTACTTCAGGAAAGTCGACGGGGGGGGGCTAGTGGAGTACTTCGTGACCACAGAGCACGTTGTGATCAGCTGTTTTAGCGCAGTTCTCCAGTGAAGGGGGGGAGTCTCCCTCCGCAGCCGGTTGGCGTAGTTTTGGCACAATTCCGTTGTACAGACCGACGTTAACAGCAGCCCTGTCTGTACAATCCGGTCATCTAACCGCCTTCTGGAAAAGCTACGTCGGTACACAAATGCGCTTTGTGACACAAGTGACGGTACGCATTGCAGATTGTTGCCGTGCATGCGTACCTGCGTGCCAGTTATGTGCACCCCTGTTTATGACATCAACAAAAGAGCATGTTGATGGTAACACTATGGCCAAAAGTATCTATTATTAGGATATTCCTTGTCCTCGCGTCCAGGATAGAAACTTAAAATAAGGAGACCAATGGAGTCTCTGAGAAGGTTCAAATGGGTACTTTAATTAAAATGGCGCAGCAATAAAACAAACAGAAGGAAGTGAGGAGAAACGGAAGAGAAAAGCTCCCTCTCGCAGTGCCGGCCGAGCAGAAGAGGCTCCACAAGGCTCCGTCACCTCACTATAGGCCGTGTCTCAATTCAGGGGCTGGACCCTTCGGACTACGCAGCCTACGCGGTCCACGGAGGACCCAGCCCACATAGACCGGGTAGGCTGGACCGAGCGGCCTACGAAATGAGACGGTCTAGCCTACGGAGCGCTTCGTATTTACGTCACGTGATTCGTATTTACGTCACGTGATACGCGCTTTTTGGTTGCGTTGCTCCAGCAGCCTGCTAGCAAATTAGCTGAAAAGGATCCAGAAACTTTACTTTTACATTTTTTGGAGAACACCGTCGGAGATTAAATAAAGAGAACCATGGCCAGGTAAATAAGGTGAAGCTGTTCCTTTAGCCCCCAGTAATGTTA
>NW_011362150.1:0-3241 GCF_000735185.1 Notothenia coriiceps
TTCACTATATTTTGATGAGAATACTTTTCTACTTTTACTTGAGGAACATTTTGAATGCAGGACTTTTACTGAAACAGAGTATTCCTACACTCTGGTACTTCTACTTTTACTCAAGAACAAGATCTGAGTACTTCTACTTTTACTCAAGTACAAGATCTGAGTACTTCTACTTTTACTCAAGTACAAGATCTGAGTACTTCTACTTTTACTCAAGTACAAGATCTGAGTACTTCTACTTTTACTCAAGAACAAGATCTGAGTACTTCTACTTTTACTCAAGTACAAGATCTGAGTACTTTCTACTTTTACTCAAGTACAAGATCTGAGTACTTCTACTTTTACTCAAGTACAAGATCTGAGTACTTCTACTTTTACTCAAGTACAAGATCTGAGTACTTCTACTTTTACTCAAGAACAAGATCTGAGTACTTCTTGACATTTCTGTAATAATATTAAGAATGTGTTTACAGTAAAACAGGTGAATGAACACAGAAAATGCCGATTTTTCATCCATAAAAACTAGATTTTAAGCTTTCAAACCAGAATGTTTTTGTGAAAATGTTGGAACAAGTTGAGTTTTTGAATACAATATAAATCCAAATGAGCTTAAGCCAAGTATGTGAATACATGTGATGAAATTTGATATGCCAGTGAAATCTTTAAATGTTGTTCTTATAGTTTGCCATTGTTATTGAATTGAAGTAATTTATGGTATATTGATCTTGTGTTTTATATAAAAATGTGATTTTGACATTATTTAATACTTCTTGTAATTTTTTGTATTTGTTTATTATTAAACTCTGTAAAACCGTTAAACCTACATTTCCCAACGGGTTAGAAAAAAGTATTCTGATTGTTATTTAAATTCCTCGGACAGTAATTTGACCTCGCTGAACTTGAATCTTTTGAAAATGAAATTATTTAAAGAGTCCCTTTTTAATAAAGAGCATGTTAATGAAGTGCTTTAACATCAGTTCAAAGCCCGCGTTGTGTTTCCTGCTCTGAACAGAATCAGAGGTCACAGAGACTTATCAGCGCCTGACCTTTGACCCCCGGCCGCTGGATGTGGAGGAATAAATGAGTCTGAGAGAGAGTATGGAAATGAGAAGTGATCTTTCCACCTGGGCCAGATAACCTCTGGGTTAAGCCCCGCCCCCACGACCTCCAGCTGACCTCCAGTTCAACACTTTCATTAGAGTTTAAATGCTGTTAGAAATAGAGGAGGAGAGAAAAGGAGAGAATAAGAGGATACAAGAGGAGGAGATAAGAGGAGGAAACGAGAGAAGGAGACAAGAGGAAACAACAACGGGAGGAGACAAGAGGATGAGACAAGAGGACACAAGAAGAGACAAGAGCAAAAACGGAAAGAGGGGACAGGAAGAAACAAGAGGAAGAGAAAAGAGGAGGAAACGAGAGGAAGAGATAGGAGGAAAAAAAAGGAGGAAACAAAAGGAGGAATCTATAGAAGGAAAGAAGAGTTGAGAAGAGGAGGACACAAGTGGAGGAAACAAGAGGAGGAAACAAGAGGAAACAAGAGGAGACAAGAGGAGGAGAGAGAAGAAAAAAAAGAGAAGGACACAAGAGGAAACAAGAAGATGTGACGGAAGGAAACGAGAGGAAGAGACAGGAGGAGACAAAAGGATGAAACATAAGGAGGACACAAGAGGAGACAATACCAAACAAGAGGATGAGACAAGAGGAGGACACAGGAGGAAACAAGAGGAGGATATAAGAGCACCAGATAAGAGGAGGAGACAAGAGGATGAAACAAGAAGAAGAGACTAGAAGATGAGACAAGAGGAGGAAACAATTGGAGGAGACAAGAAGAGGAAAAAAGGGCAGGAAATTAGATGCCAAGGAGATGAAGACACAAGGAAATTAGGAGACAAAGAAAGGAGAAGGAAAAGGAGATGAAGGAACAAGTTGCTAAAATCCGTCCTCTGAGAATTATATAAGGACACAAGCAGACAAGGGAAGAAGGAGAGGAAGAGATCTTTCAAACTATTACGTAGTTCATCCAGGTCAGGGAAAAGGGCTTAGGGAAAGGGGGTTAGGAAAAGGGGTTAGGATGGGACGTAGGAGCCCAGGATTCAGGAAGTGTTTTGCTGTTTGAGTGACGGACAGGAAGCATCTGTGTCATCATTAGTGTCCTAACCTCTGTAAATATGCATCTTCCTCCGGCGTGCCTCTCACTGAACTCATGCATTATGGATGTTCTCCTACTCCTTTTGATTTCATGACAAATGCAGGTTTTTTCCAGTTCCCTCCCACAGTTTAATCATGGAGCTTCACTGCCATCATGTGGCTGCAGGTAAGTAAAGCAACATGTATTTATAAAGCGCTTTTCCCAGACATAGTTACAAAGAGATTGACAAAGCATTAAAACATCACACGAAACATAAACGATTAAATGACATAGAATAAAACAGATAGAAGCACACAAGTTACCCAGAGGCCTGCAGATCACATACTGGACTCAGGTCTGAGGAGCATTGGATTACAGGATACAGGATGATACCATCAGGATACAGAAAGAAGTATTCGATTACAATTACATCACAAAAACAAATTGAGATTACCAGCTGGATTACAGTGTAACAATACATTTGGAAATAAAGATCGGTGTATTATAGGTATAACTGAATTCATTTGCGATATTGTTTATATTTAGGCTACGTTCATTCTTCTTTATTTTAAATACATTCATTTGTTATGCAGTAGGTGGTCATCTGATTTATTAAGCAAAAATAGTCTATAGTTTTGATTAATGTATTCATTATAAACTATTACTACATGTTTTTAAGTATGTATATTTATATATATATGTGTGTGTAGTTGTATATATGTGTGTGTGTGTGTGTAGTGGCTTTTTAACCTTAAGCCATTGAGGGATGGGAACGGGAGAACTAAGTTTGGGCGCGTGTTCCAGACGATAAAACAATGTCCATACGAGTGTATATCTTTCGATCCATCGATCCATTTATTTACCATGCTGATTGTATCCATATTGCCTTTCTGTTACCATTCAGATACCAATATATGCATGCCAGTCACGCTGAATACAAACAGGTTTAACACACCGACACAGTCGAAAACTCTTTGCTACCGTCCCACACACCTGCATCTGATCACCCAGTGATTACATGTATACACACTGAATACTCCATCTTGTGTTCATTGCTGGAACTGCATCATTAATTAAACTTGTGCAGATAAAAAACAAACAAAGACACATGCATTA
>NW_011362151.1:0-2545 GCF_000735185.1 Notothenia coriiceps
GCTCCGGGGGGGGGAACTTTACTGGCATTGATCCGGACCAGTGACCTTGTATAAAATTCACAAGTGGACCTTTAACAAAACAATTTGAGTACCCCTGCTATACAGAGATGCTGTATGAGAAACCAATGTGTGGAACATTGGACAATGTAAATCTATTCTAGTAGATCTCAACAATGGAATTATTATCAGTAGACAGGGCCATGACATGGGACATTTAAAGCTTAACGTTTCTATCTGTCGATGGTATTTACGCTTAAAACATCTTTAAGTGCTGTTAATATGTGGAGATGATTCTGCTGATCAAAACGAGTGGAGTATCATAAACATGTGTTTACGCAAAGCACAAAGCTTATTTTTTGCTATATATCGAAATCCAATGGATTGTCTTTTGTCGAGGGAGCCCTTGCGATGCTAACATCCGTGTCGGCCTACAAGAATATCCCATCACTGCATAAATCTATCTTATTTGCACGATAAACAAAAAATAAAGGATGGAGGAGATGTTGGGAATGACTTATGCTGCCTTTTTGTGCCTTCACACTTTTAGACTTTGTTTTGTGTCCTCTGATGTATTTGGCTGCCCAGCCATATATCGACCAGAGGGCCTTAGTTTATACTCTGTCTTCTTTAACAGGAACAGAGCATGACCTTCATTCCAAAGTCTCTTAAAAAGGAAAATTGGTTGACCTCACTCACATGATTGTCACCTTTTTCACCCACTCCCATCCCTTAATAGTATATCATCTATGAAAAGCATTTTTTACAGAAATCTTGCTGAAAAAGAACTGTGGGACAACAAACCACCAGGACTTGTCCTTTTTCCACCAATCTCTATTATAAAACTTTGACCCGTTTTAGGTTTCTTGTCGAAAGCATTTGTGTCTGAAACCAATCAAACTGAGATCAAGACAGTCCAGGCAGTTTGAGTACACATAAATGCATTTTTAGGTTGTTCATCGTGCTCTACTTATCATCAGTGGAGCCATGTGATGATCATTCTGCCAAAACTGAAACAGAGTAAATCTTAGGTGAGGCTGTCAAAAACATGCTGATTCAAGTCTATTTGTTCTGACACCATAGTGTATTCGCACCAGAAATGGGGTCGTTACTCAAAAAAGTAATATATTACTTATTACTTTAAAAAAAGGTAATTATAAAAAAGTAAACGCGTCACTCTACTCGTTACTTTACTCGTTCTTTTACTCGCAGGGCCGCCCCTCCCTACAGGCAGATCACGCAAAATGCGGAAGGTGCTTCATTTTGCGGAGGGAGCCTCAACTGAAGCGCAAATGCCGCGCACTTACAGTGCGTTACTTTACTCAACATCCTAGAAACCTCTGGATTCGGAGGTCCTCCTTAGCTATTAGCTTCCTCCTTAGCTATTAGCTTCACGTTAGCATGTTGTCTTTGTAGGTGCTTGTTGAGGTTTGACGTTGTGTTTGCAGCACTGGATAAAAGCTTCTTGCCTGGACACAGGCCTCACAGGACTCGCCTCACATTCCTGTCCTTTCTTCGGACGAACTCAAAATAATGGGCATAACTCCTCCACCCCTCAAAAGTTATCGCTGTTGACTCAGCCATGTTTATGCACTGCATGTGGATGCGGAAGTCGCGCAAATGTTACGTAAATATAAACCTGCTGCGGAAATCCCTCTTGTCTGTCAAAGGGAGAATCTAGTAATTATGTATGTTAGTAGGCTAACTGTAGTGTGATTACTGATTTTATAATAGTAACGAAGTAATGTGTGTCGGGCAATGTTAGTAACTGTAGTGTGAAGGACATCTCATTTCTCTAAATGCACATCGAGGACCGAGCATCGAGGAGGCTCTCTGGAGGAGCTCTAACAGAGGAGACACTGATGGGTCCTCCACGGCTCCTCCGGATGCATTTCCGGGAACGGTGGAGGCGTGACTCACTGCCGGACTTATCTCAGCCAATGACGGCCCGTCCACACAGCGGCGTGTGTTGAAAGCTTCACCATTCACTTTGAATGGGGTAACGTCACTTTTCACCGAACTGCATTGTGGGAAGCGACGCGGAGCTTTGCTGGCGTGGCTCGCTGCAAAAGTTGAGCAATGTTCAACTTTTGAAGCCTCTGCAGAAGCGTCAGCCAATCGAATCATATGCCAGTACAAGCTCTAGCCAATGAAACCGCTGCTTGTGTGTCAGGGGCGGGAGATTCATGTGATTGGTTGTTGGTCGAGTTTCAGACACGCCCGCCGGCAAGCTTCAACGCACGCTGCTGTGTGGACGGGCCGTGACAGCTCTGCATGCATCCCCTGGATATTATTTTAGTAACTGCTTTCATTGCGATGTTTACAGTGAGAACAGCTGTGAGGTCCATGCAGAAAGCAGAGCAGTGTGTAACATATATATATCACTCAGTATAACAGGTCCACTCTCTTTTATTTGGTTTAGTTTAGTAGATATCTACAGTCGACATTTTTAAAACCATTTAGTGCTTCACATAATAAAATACACAATGGCTGTAGCCTGATTATGCTTTAGGAGGTGTGTGTGTGTGTGTGTGTGTGTGTGTGTGTG
>NW_011362152.1:0-3422 GCF_000735185.1 Notothenia coriiceps
ATCTCCAACCCCCTGCCCCTGTTTGTGAAGCTACCTGAAGGCCTGTCCTCTTATCCTTTACATGTCCAATATCCTCCGCTGCTTTTCTTAAAGTCACACAAAGAAAGTAACAGAGAAATCAACTCCTCCCTCTCAGCTCATGATGTTCTGCTCCTCAGCGCCATTGTTTTAGCTTTAACTTTTCAAAATGAAATGTCTGCCTATCAGGATTTAATTTGAATTATGTAAAAATGTTAGAAGAAGAACAGAAGAAATCCTGATGAAACAATAACACAAACATACTTTATGGGCCAAGGGGGGTTCTGTTGTTTAGCTGATAGCTCTAAAATAATCATGATTGTAATGAAAAAACTGAAAAAGGACAGCCGGTTGTAAATGTAGCCTATGCATAAAGTATGACAAAAAAAAAAAAAAAACTAAAGACAAGGACTTCCACAAAGAAGGAAACTACTAAATAAATAAATAAAATAGAACAAGCAACAAATCAGGATGATAAAAACTCTACTGTGTTCGACAATGGAGCATAAATATTGTCGGGAGAAAGCATAAAGAAACAAGATGATACAGTAAAAAGTGACAAGAGAAATAAAAATGTTTCTCTTACTGTCTCTTTGTGCTCGTTTTCCCTCAGCCCTGAACACTCGTGTTGATTAGATTTATTGTTGTAACATGTAGGACGAGACGAGCTGTAAAGGGTTATAACGCTGTAATGAAATCGCATCACAGGTACTGACTTATCCACCCACCTCTGACTGAAGAAAGCCACAGAGGTTCAGTGTGGAGGATCAAAGGAGTCTGAAGCAAAACACATTTACTAAATGCTGTTACTTACTCCTTGGAATTTAATGTGAATTAATTAACCGCAAACACGTAGGTGAATGAATCCACATGTGGATGGATTCACACACACACAAATACATCACTTAAATTTCATGCTAAACTTTAGCATCCTTTGGCGGACAGACACACTGAAAAAACTGAACCGTTGACTTTAATTAAATGTATTATGTCAACAAATGTCACACAACTGTATTAGGTTAGTTGAAAGTGAAACAATTAAGTTGAACCTAATATTTTGCACAGTTACCTAATACAGTTATGTGAAAACTGTTAGTATAATAGATTAATCTAAAGGTCACCTATTATGCAAAATCCACTTTTTCATGTATTTTATACATACAAATGTGTCCCCTCTGAGATTCTGAAAGTTTCAGGAAA
This sequence comes from Notothenia coriiceps, assembly GCF_000735185.1. NCBI lineage: Eukaryota > Metazoa > Chordata > Actinopteri > Perciformes > Nototheniidae > Notothenia > Notothenia coriiceps. The sequence goes on from NW_011362152.1 coordinate 1,219, forward strand.
AAAGATTCACTCACTTTTAGTCCTGAACCATTTATATAAAAACCTGTCTGAAAATGAGTTGATCAGATTTTGGCCACTTTATGATGTCATAACATCATGAGTGGCTCCTTATTTTCATCTAAAGTAACAGACAGAGAATCAGCTCTTTTCAAACATCAGGGCTGAAACAGAGGGGATTATGGGATGCTGCAATTCATGATTTGTTTGGTATTTTGAGCCAAACACTTCAGAGCCTTTTTTTTTATATATCTGAGACCTATAATATATTGACGAAAACAGTATACTAGGGCAGTGTTTCCCAACCGGGGGTACGCGTACCCCTAGTGGTACGTGGGTGGTCCCCAGGGGGTACGTGAAAAGATTTTGAAAAGTACAAAAATAAATAAATAAATAATTTGATTTTAGATTTTTTTTTATTAAAATTTTTACAGGAAAACTGTACTCAAATAAGGAATAATGCATATTCTGTAATAATGTAACCACAATTGGGGGCATTCAAATTAAGTAATAATTTGCTGGCTATATATTATTATTGGCGCGGCGTTCAGTTTCCCGCATCAAGTGAATGCGCTGGTGTTTATTGAGATCAAAATGTATATTAACATAATCATTATGGATCAATGGCTGAGTCGAGCGGGTTCATCCAGAAACAACAGCACAGGTGATACTGCTGAATCAGGAGAACCCGTTCTCAAGAAAATGAAAACAGAGAAGGTGAAGAATCGTCAGTTTGGTGAACATTATGTGCTCTCCGGGTTTACGGTCACAACTACAGAGCCACCGCAGCCAATGTGTTTCATCTGTGGCGACGTGCTTTCTAATAATAGCATGAAACCATCCCATTTACATCGGCACCTTAGTACTAGACATCCCGCCTGTGTGGGTAAGCCTGCAGAGTTTTTCCACCAAAAGCTGGCTGAATTTAAGGGAAGCCAAGAAAAACCAAAGAAAGCGACATTGGTCTCAACCAAGGCCTTGGAGGCATCTTATGCCGTGTCGCTACTCGTTGCTAAATCGAAAAAGCCATTTACCATAGCCGAAGAGCTAATCTTGCCTGCTGCTATAATTCTCCTGAAGAAAGTGCCGTTGTCAAATAATACTGTGTGCCATCGGATCGACGACATGGGAATTGACATTATTGACCAAGTGGTGGAAAGATGTAAAGCGTCTGGTACGTTCGCTTTGCAGTTGGACGAATCAACGGATGCCAGTGGGGAAGCACAACTGATTGCGTTTGTGCGTTACAAAGACACTTTGGAGATGAACGAGCACATTCTGTTTTGCAAGAAACTCACGGGGAGAACTACCAGACAGGACGTTTTTAACGTTATTGACAATTTTTTCTCTCAACACAAGCTGGATTGGAAATCCTGCTCTTATGTGTGCACAGACGGCGCTGCGGCGATGACCGGCAGAGTAAATGGATTAATGGCCCACATAAAAAAGGTAAACCCTGACGTTACATGGACGCACTGCATGATTCACCGAGAAGCATTAGCGAGCAAGAGAATGAGTCCAGAGTTAAACGATGTTTTGAATGATGCCGTAAAAGTGATCAACTTCATACAGTCCAGGCCTTTGAATCATAGACTGTTTCAGTCACTTTGTGAAGACGGTGGGTCAGAACATAAACAGCTCCTGCTTCACACTGACGTCCGCTGGTTATCCCGAGGGAAGACGTTACAGCGGCTGTTCGAGCTACGCAATGAAGTGAGGGCATTTCTGTCGGAGCACACACACCCACTTGTGGCTATGTTCGACGACGCTGACTGGGTAGCTCGGCTGGGATACCTCTCTGATATTTTCAGCAAACTCAACCAGCTGAATCTCTCTCTTCAAGGTAAAGACACAAATGTTCTAGCTTGTATGACAAAGTGTGTGGATTAATGGAGAAGATCAAGCTCTGGCAGAGCAAATGTGAAAAAGGGGATACAAGTTGTTTCCTGCAGCTGAACGCATACATTGCTACTGGTGAATGTGACAGAGCTCCAATTGTGAAAATAGTACACACACATTTGTCCAAGCTCAAGAATGAGTTCAACTCCTACTTCCCTGATATTGACAACAAGTCATCCACACTGGACTGGGTGCGTAATCCATTTGTGACGTGCATTAACAGCAACATTCCCGCCAGACTGCAAGAAGACCTCATAGATGTGTCCTCAGATAGGAGCCTGAAGATGAGGTACTCAAGCACACCACTG
>NW_011362153.1:0-2090 GCF_000735185.1 Notothenia coriiceps
CGAAATGTTTTGGAGACAATGGAAGACTGTGAATTGATCAAGAGATATAGGCTAAATCGTGAGGGTATCAAACTTGTTGTGTAATTAGTGCGGGATGCAATAACATCCCCGACTAACAGGAATAACCCGATTAGTCCGGAAATAAAATGTTTGGCAACACTACGATATTTAGCAACAGGGGAAAATGCAACTTTGCAATGCCGACGATTTAGGAATATCGCAACCATCAGTCAGCTGTGCCATAAACCAAACCATCAACGCGCTCTCTAGACCACATATCATCCAACAGTTTATCCGGTTTCCTTTGGACAATCAACAACTACACAGGATCAAAGCCAACTTCATGGCAATGCAGGTATGCCCGGTGTGGTCGGTGCTATTGACGGGACGCACATAAAAATAATTGCGCCCTCAAAAGATGAGGACGTGTTCGTCAATAGAAAGAAAGTACATTCCATCAACACGCAGATTGTTTTCATTCATCATGATAGGGGGGCTTTAACGGCGGTATGGGCTGTTATTGAAAGTGTTTAAGGGCTGGAAATATGCTCATTGGATAATAGTTTGCGGGGTGCTTTTAATTGCGTCCTTGATTTAATGCAATTTACGTATTTTTATTGTTTGCTCTCTCTCTTTAACGTGCATATACAACGTCATTATCGTGGTCTGCACAAACTTGTCATCATGCGTGTATTCTGCTAACTGCACTGTCCATAACTATTTGATAGGAATACATTTCTAGCCTAGGCTATTTCCTTGTTTTAGTGGGCTCGTTTGTGGGATGTTGCGGATGAGTTTCACCGAGACCGCCTGCTCTGAACAACCAATCACCGTACTGACCGCTTCTAAACTCATGCAGGAGAATCGACGTAATCCATAGCAACGGCGCGTCACTCTTAGTTCACTCTTAGTGATTTATCCTTAGTATGAGTAGGTCTCAGCGGCTTTGTGAATAACTTTTAAGAAAAAACTTCTACGTAAAATGTTTTAGCGCGAGTTAGGATCACTCCTAGCTGTAAGATAAAATGCTTTGTGAATACGGCCCCAGGTGTATATCAGTATGTAGTGTCTCTACTGGGACATGTCTCCATGCTTTAATGTTCAAAAAGCTCTTTGTTTTGTGCTGCAGCATGTCTTTTCACCCTCTGTGTGAAACCAGAGTCTCTTACATACATATATACCGTCATTATGTGACGTAGTGTATGTTCGTGTTCAGTTCCTAAACGTTACACCTGAGTGAGCTCTTGTGAGTCGCCATGCAGCGTGTTGTCAATAATTCAGACGGATTACAGATTGGTGTTGCCGCTCAGAGAGATCGCTCTGCATGTATGGCCGTTATTTTAAGTTGTATAAAGGAAAACATTTAGATCAGTGAGTGTCACAACAACACACATTGTCTCTCAGCTCCAGTTACCCGTGGTGTGTGAGTGAGTGTTTGCATGGTATGGGTTTAACATTCACAAGAAGATACAGAAGGAAACACAGGAAGTCAGGTCACTCTCCAGATAACTGAAGAAGATAAGAATGATCTGGATGCAGTTAACGTAGCTTAGCATAATGACTTGAAGTAGGGGGAAACTGCTAGCATGGCTCTATCAAACATTCAAAAAAAAAAAAACGTTTACCAAGACAATAAAATATTCAGAAGGACATTTTAAGAAATGATATTGTATTTTATTTGTTGTTTATATGTTTATTTTTGAACATATTATGACTGACATTGTGGCAGTAGAAAAATACAAATCGTTTTTATTTATTTTTTTGTTCTTTTTGAATTTTGGTTGTATATTTTTTTATGTTGTTTAAAGACTTTTTATTTAATTTCCTATTTTGTTTATGCTTTATAGTTGTGTTAAGGTAAAGGTAAGGGGATGCTATCACATTTCTCATATATATATTTTTTTTCTGTACCCTAATTGACTAGAATTCTGCCTTTTAACAAAATATAAACTTCATTCTTTGCACATATTAAAATGTTCCTAAAACTTGTCCATGTAACACAAAAACACACACAAGCACACACACACACACACACACACACACGCACACACACACGCACGCACACACGCACGCACGCACGCACGTACGTA
>NW_011362154.1:0-4344 GCF_000735185.1 Notothenia coriiceps
TGTTGCAGTAAGATTTGTATAACAAAAGCAGTTAAATAAATAAATTAGCTTTATAATGAATCCCAACAATATGAAAACCAAACAGGGTTTAGAAATATTTTCACTTCATATTATTTTATGTATGTAATATAAAGAAGACATCTCCAATTGCCCGTATATTTAAATACACAAATTAAATAGGTTTACTTTTCTTTCATGTCGTTTACTATTTGGGCGAGTACATTTAAAAACGAATCCAGCTGAAACCGTTGTAGCCGTTGATGGGACGTTACAAGCCTTATATTTTTTTTTTGAAAACTCATTCGTCACCGTCACCCGTTGCATCCTGGGATATGGTACACCGCGGAGTGTACATCAGATGTATCCTCTAAATCTGGGGAAAGAAGGCTGCATTTGCGGGCCGCATTCGGAGAAGTCTTGTCTTTTTTTTTAATTGGGACAGCCTTCATTTGGCGGAAGTGACGTATGCGGTCTCCGAATGCATCCTCAGGAGGATGCGGCCGCAGAATTGGGACACAGCTACTGTGTACTATGACTGCCCTCCACTCATTTTTCTGGTCAACCAATTCAGGCAATTAGTCGATTAATTGTCGCACGTTTATAATTATGATTATTAATTTAGTTGAACTGATGACCTTAAACTTCATTAATGACAATCACTCAAGATGTGTGGTTATTACAAGTTCATGTGTTTGTTTTTGTTGTGGTTCGTTAAAGTTAATAACAACGCATTTAATGAGATACTGAGAAATGTTGTGATGTGTGAAATACACTGTGTACTAATAACAAAGCATGCAAGAATCTATGTCTATGAAGGTAAATGTTTGCATCTCTGTAAACCATGCTGTGATCCTGCAAAGACCATCAGATTTAAATAAATAAAACATCTTTCATTACTTTACCTGAGCTTCCTGTCCGAATGATTGTTGTTACGAGTCATTGAGAGTGACTTGGAGAGATGATTGTAAGCATGAAGCTGAACATTACCATAATATATCCTCCTAATACAATCATTCTAATTCTAGAATTTCATATCTTGTCACACTTGTTTTTTTGCTTTATACAATTGTATTAAGACGCTAGCTTACACTGTCAAACCTGATAAGTTCAACTCAAACCGTTTGTGGAAACTGATTGCTTCAATACATTTAAGTTTACAAACTCAAACAACTTGAGTATGAAACAAATTATTTGAATCGACTCCAAGTAAGTAATTTATTGTTATGGATACTTTGGTAAATAAAGTGTACTGTACTAAATCCATTGAGTTATTTCAACTTAAGTCTCTTAATAATTAAACTTAAATATTTTTATTTTTACAAGCTTATTTAAAATGTATTAATGTAATTCATGTATTAAAGCACATGCGTCAAACTCAAGGCCCGTGGGCCAAATCAGGCCCTTGGTGGATTTAATTTCGGCCCACAGGATAATTTCTAATTCCTATTAGATCTGGCCCGCCGGTATATTGCACACACACCTTCACTCCATCCTGAGGGTCTCCTCAGCTCAGAGCCTGACCCCAAACATTGATGACCTTGCACCCAAGAAGTATCTGAACTAGCCTCACCGAGCAGCACACTGAGTTTAATGGATGTTTCCTTCTGCACTTTCTCTCTCACGACAACAGGGCATGTTTGGTTTCTCTTTGAGGGAAATAGTTTTGTTGAAGCTGTTGTTGGTCTGTGGGAAAATGTAATCATAAGAAATGACTCTGGAAAAGCTGCAGATAGAGCCATAAGAAATGAATGCAACTGATTATTTAATGTTTAATGTTGTTTTTATAGGCAATAATTTAAGCTTTGTTAGTTCCAGGTTTAATATGTGCAATAAGTTTCAATAAGTTCATTTCAATAAGTTCTGCAATAAACATTGAACCAGTCCGACCCTCCACTAGTACCCATTTTTTATTTTGGCCCACTGTGTATTTGAGTTTGACACCCCTGTATTAATGCCATTTTCATTGTTATTGCAACCAGCTGAATGTACCACAGTTCTAGTATTAACCCCGATGTGTCAGAGAAAATGAGTTCCACTTGCTAACAGAAATTAAATAAAGTAGAACAGCCCATAAAACTCACTTGGTCCATATTTGTCTTTACTTCCAGAGATCCATTTAGATGCAACAAAGCATTGGGATGGCTCCATTATGAACATGAGAATATGTTTGTTTGTATTTTCGGTGAGACGAAGGACAGATTGCAATTTGAGAATTTTGTTCGATAACTCACCTCTCTGACCACAGCTTGGAGTATCGACTGCAGCTCGGTGTGATAGCAGAAGCAGACAGACAGAAAGAGAGATTTAACGCGTTTCTGTTTATAGGCATCTCTTCTCCTTTCTCTGAGCTCTGTGATTCTCTAAAGAAGCAAAAGGTCCGCTCTCCTGTCGAAAAGAATAATATTTGAGGGACAAATGTCGCCTTTAACAGCCCCCCCGGTGAGAGACGATTACCAAGTACAAGTCCCCAAAGGATAGTCTATTTCAATTAGCCTGGATTCTTGGTTGAGATGCTATATTTACCTGCATTGAGTCCTCTTGAGTGTTTTTCATTTACCTACATTCACTAAGTTCCTGTCCCTGATGGAGGACAGGTAATAAGACGAGAAGCAGAGCGACGTGTCCCTGATTTGGAGTTTGTTTGGTTGTGTTTGCTAACTGTCTGATGAGAAAGGAAAGCAGTGCATGTAAACAAGTCACATGAACTGACAGGTGTTATTTGGATGGATTTGTTTCTGCGCGACAGAGAAAATCCAATGTTAGTCTTTGTGACTTCGGTTAAGTTGGAGTGACTCGTCTGCACTTTTTTCTATAATTCACTGTCTGGAGTTCTGAGCCGTTTATACAAGTGCAATCAAGAGCTGCTCCTGATATAATGAGACTGAGAGAGACTCCAGTCCACTTGGATTTGCGTCTCACCTCTTTAATCAGCTTCAAATCCAAATGGTCGTCCATCCATAGTAGTGTGCTTTCAGCTGTGTTTGAGTCTAATTTCATGTGGAAAAAACATCTCTTTCCAGGGAAGTTGTATTATATGTAACTTAGCTGACACTTTAATCCAAAGCGAGTCACAAAAAGTGCAATAAACCATAAAGGTACAAACTCAGAGAGACAAGAAAAGTACAGGTATATTCGCTTTGATATATATTTAATGGCCAAGGTAGAGGCAAAACATGAGGATGTTTAGTTTTTGACAAAAGATATGTAGAGTTTCTGCGCTCCTATGAGAGCTTGTTCCACTGGTTTTGTAAAATGTGTGAACTCATGAGAATTTACGAGTACTTAGGCTGTGTGTGAAAGCTGAGAAAAGCATCAGCTAAAGGAAATATAAAATATAAATGTCACAGACACCAGCGTGCAACTAGACACCACTTATCATTGTGCTGATTGTGCATAGAAAATAATACAAGATGCTGTTTTGACGGTTGTTTAAAGGGGACCTATGATGCAAAATGCACTTTTTGATGTCTTTTATACATAAAGATCTGTCCCCGGTGTCAGGGAACTCACGCAGCGTCAGAAAATAAAACCCTCTCTCTTTTCCTCCGTACCCAAATCTCTAAAAACGGGGGAACAACGGAGCTGATCCAGATTTGCGTCCGATATGACGTCATATCTGAAATGTGGACCCACGGCCCAATCAGAAACGTTGCTATCAGAAACAATGCCCGACTGTTTTGGACGTAATATGGTCGGTGTTTACATTAGCATGGCTAACACTCAGAGCTAACCTGTACTGGAGAGCATGTGTGTGAAGAAGCAGGAAGTAAAAAGGAACTCACCTTGTGATATAACCGGCAAGAGAGAAAGCCTTTGAGCTCCATACTGTTTCAGAGAAAATCCTTGATAATCCATGATATGGCGTTTCATCACGGCAGTATTTAGTTTAGACAGTAGCTGCCGGGTCCCGCATGAGCTCAGTCCCCTCCTCTTTAAAGCTTTATACCCAAATCAGCACTTTAGAAACAGGAAGTGAAATAGAGGGATATGAGGCATGGCTAGAATGGGGGATCTGTTTGGTGTTTGGAGCAAAACACTTCATAGACATGTTTTTTATATATTTGTATATATCTGAGACCTATTGCCTAAAGATAGCACGATGGGTGACCTTTAACCTTTCAGTTCCTAATTAATCAGGTTAATTGATTATTAAATTCTGATCCTTTTATCTCCTGCAGGCGTCCTTCCTCACGAAGAAGCTGAACATCACAGGGAAGAGAGTGAACCTCGCCATCTGGGTGAGGAACACACACTTTATTTACTGTTGATTACTAAAGTGTAAACAACACACATATTGATGTTGTTGTTGTTGTGTTCCAGGGACACGGCGGGTCAGGAGCGTTT
>NW_011362155.1:0-10836 GCF_000735185.1 Notothenia coriiceps
AGATATACTAACTATGGATGGCATTAATTTGGCCTCCAGTGAGACTGTAAGGAATGTTGGTGTTATATTTGATCAGGATTTATCCTTTAACACCCACATAAAATCCAATTTCAAGGACCGCCTACTTCCATCTACGTAACATTGCAAAAATCAGGCATATCTTGCCTCAAAACGATGCAGAGAAACTAGTCCATGCTATTGTTACTTCAAGGCTGGATTATTGTAACTCCTTATTATCAGGGTGTACCAAGAAGTCAGTCAAGTCGCTTCAGCTGATTCAAAATGCTGCAGCTCGTGTACTAACCAGAGTTAGGAAAAGGGACCACATTACTCCTGTTCTGGCTGCCTTACACTGGCTCCCTATAGAACACAGGATAGAATTTAAAATTCTTCTTCTCGCCTACAAAGCCCTTAATGGGCAGGCGCCATCTTACCTTAAAGAACTCATTATACCCTATTGTCCTACTAGGGCATTGCGTTCCAAGAATGCAGGGTTGTTGGTTGTTCCTAGAGTCTCTAAAAGTACAATGGGAGCCAGAGCCTTTTCTTATCAAGCTCCACTTTTTTGGAATCAGCTTCCAGTTTTTGTTCGGACGGCAGACACCCTATCCGTTTTTAAGAGTGCGCTTAAGACCTTCCTTTTTGATAAAGCTTATAGTTAGGGCTGATTAGATTCAGCCCCTAGTTTTGCTGATATAGGCTTAGTTTGTCGGGGGACATCTTACTTCTTCCTTCTCTCTGTCTATACCTGTGTACTCTCATGTTCCGATTAACCCAGCTTCCCCAAATTTCTTTCTTTTTGGTGTCTATATACGCCGGGATCCGGAGTCATGGATGATCCTGCGGTCCTGTGTCATGGATCGCGAGTCCTGGATCTTGAGTCGTGGCTGTGGTCCTGGATCATAAGTCCTGGATGGATATCCTCGTGGATTCATCTTCCTATTATACACACATGCATTTCCAAACATTTGGACTACCTATGTTGCAAATGTATTATCTTTTCAATTTACACACGGCATCTATTGCACGTCTGTCCGTCCTGGGAGAGGGATCCCTCCTCTGTTGCTCTCCCTGAGGTTTCTCCCATTTTTCCCTTTAAACTGTGGGTTTTCTCTGGAAGGTTTTCCTTGTACGATGTGAGGGTCTAAGGACAGAGGGTGTCGTATTGTCATACTGATATTCTGTACAAACTGTGAAGTCCACTGAGACAAATGTAACATTTGTGCTAATGGGCTATATAAATAAACATTGATTGATTGATTGATGATACAGAAAACAGATGTTGTAAAGGGATCTGCACTCCCACTCAGGCATTTTCAGTTTACCTGATTAGGTTATAGATGTGAGCACTCAACATACTGACAACAATCAAACACTTTCTTTGCACACCTGCTCTGTGCTAATAGGTGTCTCATAGGCAAATTGAAAACACCTGTGCTGTGTGTGTTAGTGCCATTTAATGAGTATTTACATAAGAGAAAAAGTAAGAACACGAACAACACAAAAAAAGAAAGACACAGTAAATAAATAAAAAATACTCAATGAAATAGACAAAATAGAATTTCATTGAGATGTTTGAGCCAAAAAAGCTCTATGTAAAAGCAATGAACAAACTACAAAAAGTAGAAGTATAAAGTCCTCCATGTTACTTTGTTACAAATTCTACATAGAAAAAAATAAATAAATACATGTTATATAATGTGAGGAATGAAATAAAACAACACACTTTTCCAGGTTAAGAAATTAATATATAGAAACTGCCATCCACTCCTGTGCTGAGATATATCGACATAAGTTATGAGAGAGTTTTCCTTGTCTCAATCAGTTTGTCATAATTTGTGATAATAACTAAACACATGCCATTAATGAGGAATGTTCCATGTGAACATAAACGAGTGCACCACCTCAGTTGTTACTTTACCTTAGTGGTGCAAATTGCTTTATACCTCGAGAACAATTAATCTTAAATTCAAGGATTTCGGCGGGTTAGGGTTATTTAACCCTGGGTTTCTGGGAATTTCTTCTTGTCTGGTTGGCGACCCAACTTTGACCTTAATTAAACATGCCTCAACACACAACACTGAATTTAAAAAAGAAAAAAAAATAGTTCAATGCATGCACCATCTTTAAAAACCAATCCAACTGTAAAAAGCCAGGGAACAGAGGAAGGGAATTTAGTGTGTGTGTGTGTGTGTGTGTGTGTGTGTGTGTGTGTCTGAGTATGTGAGAGATCATGTGATGAAGCAGTGAGCCTTGCTTGCTGGATAGTGATGTGTGCGCGCACACACACACACACACACACACACACACACACACACACACACACACACACACACACACACACACTCCTCACACCGTCTCCTGACTGCTGCTGGTACCGGAACCTGAACGAGGCTTGGGGCGGGGAAACAACTTCCAGTGTTCAGCTGGCTCCTGTAGGGGAGGGCAGCATCGATGCCCCGGCTTCGACCTGTTCTCCTTCCCAGGCCTCCTGCGATGAGACGATGAGAGGATGGCCGAGCAGCGGCGCGGGGACCACGGAGGGCTGACGGGTGCTGCTGCGGCGGCTCACCGGGATGAGCAGCAGCATCACAACACGATGAATCCACAGGAGGAAGCGGGAGCGATCGAGGCTCTCTCTCTGGAAGAGATACTGAGGCTTTACAGCCAGCCCATCAACGAGGAGCAAGCATGGGCGGTGTGTTATCAGTGCTGCAGGACGCTGGCGAAGGAGCACCGGGACAGGAGGAGCTCCTCCGCCGCCGCCGGTGCATCATCCGCGGCTTCGATGAGGATCTCCGGAGCGGGGGATGTAAGGATACAGAAAGACGGCTCTGTGAGGGTGGATCACCAGGGCTGTGAAGGTAAGATATTATATAAGACTGGGCGTGCGGATCTAGGCCAGGCCATCACTTGCATTTCAAATAGAGGTGTTGTGATTCAATGTGTAAAATACCTAAATACATCACGGCAGGACATGTAATCCCCAATTGGAATAGTCCAGAATACCACAGAGCAATACTAGCCTAAATAAAATAGGAAGGCATACACTTATATTCATCCCCATGTGTGGAGGCTCTGCTTTCCCTGATCAGCTGCTTTATTTGTATACCTCAATATTAATGTGCAGCTTTACACATGACCTGCTCACATAAACAAAGAGACCCCTGCTGCTCCTACTGAAGGCACGTGTGTGCATCATGTGGTTCCATGTCCTGTTAAGGAGCCTCTCATACTGTTTGCCACCATCAGGGTGTTCATTCCACTTCATCTGATTACAGCCTGTGATTATAAACTGAAATATGCAGGGGCACTGATGGGGACCGTAATATGTGTAAACAGATAGTGATGCATTGTATCTTTATGGTTTGATACAGCTGCTCCTAACTATGTGTCTGTGGTTATTACAGCTATGTAATTTATGAGGTGCTATAAAAATGGAGAATTATAGCCATGCTGACGTTAGTGCCACCCTGAATGGATCCAAAAAAGTGAGAGGAGACATACAGCCGAGCATGCCAAATAAAAATCACTGCAATATTCTGGAAACATCCCTTTGGGGGTTTTACACCGTGTCCATGCAGAGCGTTTATAGTGACTTTATTGCACGTTAATGTAATATGTGTCTCATATGGGAGACATTTTTTCTGTGGTATTTGTCTTACATCCTACAGATCTTTTTAACAAGGTATTAAGCTGAAAACAAAACAGATGACACTGCCATGTCCATGTGGTGTGTGGCCACAGGGTGTGTCTCTGAACATGCTCAAACAACACACACGTTACTTGTCATTCAAACAGAGGTCTGTGATCACATGCAGTCGGACTAAATGCCTATCTCTATCTATCTCTGTCTCTGATTAATGGACTATACCTAAGGGCCAGAGGGATGTGCTCTTCAATCGCAATACACACACACACACACACACACACACACACACACACACACACACACACACACACACACACACACACACACACACACACACACACACACACACACACACACACACACCATTCTGAACACTGCCCAGTCAAAATGTTGGCCTTTGATTCAATAAAGGCATGAGACGCTTTGTTTCAACAACTTCTATGAGCAATTGTGAGAGGCACAGCTGTGATGAAGAGCTGCCTGCTGCCTGTAAGTATATTATATGCTCACAATGAATGGGCTATTTTTAGGAGCATGGAAGCAACCATTGGAGAGGGGGGGTCTAGGCATTTACTCCCCCGTTACTCAAGTAATGTCATCATGCAAAATCTGTTAAGAATGTTCAAAAATTGCATTTGGCATATGCAATGTTCATGAATGTCATGTTTTGTTTCTGTTAATATTGCGTCAGTAATTACGTTAATATTTTACAAATGAACATTTCCTTCACATCATACACCATATTGATACACACTTAGTCTTTTCATGAAGTAGATCATGTGGAGCACATTATCCTATACGGACTGTGCTATAGACATGTATCTATAATGCTTTTATATGTATTTTAAACATATATCCGTTCATTTTAGATGACAATTTCATTTGATCCTTCTTTTAGCTATGTATTTCTGCTTGCTGGATAATCATACACTTAAAAAACCATCACGCTAGCTGCATCAATATATTGAGACATTTCTTAGGAAAGAAGAATATTATCTCTATAAGATGAGATGAAATAAAATGAGATAAGATAAGAAAAGATCAGAGCAGATAATCCTTCGTTGATCCTCGAAGGAAAATTCAGGTGTTCAAACAGGAATAGGCATTACGATTGAAACATAGGATAGCTGAGTTCACACAAGGATAAATACAAAACATTAAAGAAAATATAAATAACAAAATATCATAAACCTACAATGATAGAATTAGGTAAAGCTACTTCCTGTGATTGTAGGTTGTGTTAATAGAATAGACCATAAGCAGCAAGGAATTATCAGTTAGCTTATCAGCTAAAGCAATCCATATGGTACATCGTTAAAGAGGCATGGTAGGCTTTTTTGGGGTTACCCTTTCCTGTAGTGTGTTGTATATGTTTGTGTGCATGTAAATGGTCTGCAAAGGCTAAAATCCCAAAGTTCCCTCCAGAGGGAGTTTCTCTCCCACACCCCCATATTCTTGACCTTTCTTTAGATTTTGAACCCTATCATAACTGCACAAGTATCTCCGGTTGGTTGTCACTTTTAAATAATTCTAGTGTTTTGCAACTTCAACCACCCAAATGTTTTCAGTTTGCAGGGTCATTTACTCATCTAATTTCTACTTCTCTGTGCTAGGCAGCATGGGCTCTCAATCGCCCTGATGCACAAACTCATTCATGTCAATAATAAGATGAGTCTGTGGCAAACGTTTTTAAGTATTTAGGACGTTTGAAGTTATCATCTGCTAAATTGACTTCATGTGAAATCCAGACAAGGTTAGTTTTAGCCCTTGCTGTCACTCTAAAACTCCCTCGACAGGATTCTTTATTGTGCAGTTTATCTGGGCTACCTGACACTTTGTATTATATCTGAATACATCCTGAAAGCAGGACACTTTAAATAACCTCACTAAATATTTTGCTCATGCCTTACTGGATTTAACTTCATGTTATCCTCCCCAAGTGTTGGAAAACTAAGGAGAACACGCATTCCTTTATCTGCCCTATTTGTTTGCAGCACACACTCACTGAGCATTGGCAGTGTGGACCTGCTGATGCAAGTTTAGTTCATGACATAATGTGATACTATACAAAACAGCCATTTGTTAGGAGGGTCATCTGTTTGTTCATGATGCAGTGCAGATGTAGCCTGGAGTAACATTTAAGTGGGTCTTCTTTTTGAAAGGAAGTACTTTCATGGAACACGGCTTCCTGGAAGGAGGTTTGTCCTCAGCGATCACATGCTGCTTAAAAGTAATTATAAATGACACTGAGCTTTCATTAAAACTGGTCTAGTTAAAGGAATGGAGCCAGAGCTCAGATGAATTTCACTGGTATTGTTTAATGAGAAAGAGAATATGTAACTAATCACTGATAAGTTAGCTATAAGCTACAAAGATTCTTAACCACAGAGCAAACTGTCCGACAGAAACAATTCCACCATCCTTTAAACATTTACTAGTAATATAAGCATCTATGAAGTAATGCAGTTATCTTCTATTCTATTCTTACAGTCGTTTACATTTCTTTAACCAAAACCAACTATGAATTGATCGTATTAACAGTAATTTGTTGTCCAAAACTGTTAACAGAACAGAGCATGTCGACATGCTCTTTTATCGCCATAAGATCAATATTGAGTGAATCTCACATTCACCATCATGCGTACTGAAAATACTCAGTGTCACACCAAATGTGTTTTAATCCTCCGCTGAAAATAGTCCCTAACGAATGCTCAGTTTCTTTCTGTTTTTGAGTGTCCAGCTGTTGAATAACTGACTCCTTTACTGAAAACAGTTCCTCAAGATTCACTGTTTGAGTAGGAATGAATAGACTTGGGGCTTATGGAAAGTTTATTATGGAAAGACTGTATTATTAAGTGGAGTAACAGATTGTTAGCTTATAGTTTATTACTTTATAGTTTGTAAACGTTCCAACATTATCATAGGTTCATGATGATGATTCTCATTAAAACACTGACATATTTTACAGTAAGAATACGACATCAATACCAAATAGACTGTAATGGAACTGTGTGTGTGTGTGTGTGTGTGTGTGTGTGTGTGTGTGTGTGTGTGTGTGTGTGTGTGTGTGTGTGTGTATAAAGTCAAACAGAGCCTAAGGCTTTAATAAATATTAATATATACTGCATAAAGTGACTGCATAAAGTGAACTTGCCAATCAAAATAAAAAGTATTGAAAAGAAGCTGTGTCACTGGAGTGAAATCCTGTTCCCAAAGTCCGGTAGACGCCTCATCCCTTTCAAGTGGGGAATACACACAAAAAGCTCAGGAAACGTGTGTGTGTGTGTGTGTGTGTGTGTGTGTGTGTGTGTGTGTGTGTGTGTGTGTGTGTGTGTGTGTGTGTGGGTGTGGGTGTGTGTGTGTGTTAAATGATCTTATTAAGTTTTCACAATGCAGAACCAAGTTTTTTTCTCAACTTAAGGAAGTGGGTTTGATGGAAAGCTAAGTATAACCATTATTCAAATAAGACAATAATTTCCACTGATTATAAGAGAAAAGAGAAAAGAATAAAAACACCAAAAAAAGAAAGAAAAGAAAGCACAAATATTCACCAGAAATCTGAATAAATTCATATATATTTATGTAATATATATGAATGTATCTGGTGCAGGTTTAAGTTTTGAGATTATTGCTTATCTGTCATTTAATGCCTACACTGTGTGCCATGCATGTGCTTTGAACATGTACTGGTGGATGATGTGTGTGACATCTTTGTGATATGTGCATGTGTGTGTCAAGTGGATGTGTGTGAGCAAGACATGGGGGGCCATGCTGCTGGGTCCTCTGGAGGCCTGTGCAGGGACGACTCCCCCCTCCTCCCTAAACCTCGGCTAGCTCTAGATGGATGGGGGAGGTGTTGCCTCTGCTCACTCATCCATCACATACTTTATTTGGGTTTGAGAGGAAAGGAAAAAGGAAAAAAGACAGAATAAAGGAAAAAAGACAGAATAAAGGAAAAAAGACTTCCAAAAATATCAGAGTTGGGCACTGGGGGGTGGAGGGTTGAGGAGTTGAGTAAGGGGAGGCCCCCTTGTCCTGCGTAGCTCTGCTCTCCAGCCTCCCTTCTATTTAAGCAGATGCTGGAAAAGAAGTCTTACCCTTGTGACCCCCTGCCATTCTCCAGTCCCAGCACTGATAACAAAAGACAGATAAAGCCAAATGGGGGGGGGGAGATTTAGTGAAGATTAGAGAGCAGGTTTGTGATTTCCACTGAGGTTTTTTGTTATGTGTGTGTGCATGCTCCTGGTAAATGTGCGCTGCCAATAGCAGATTGTGGGATAGGATGGTCTGAAAGTTGTTGGTGGTCTTTGTCTACCATCCGGGCTGGGCAGGGTTTTACTGTGTGACAGGGCAGATGAGTTTGTGAGGCTAACGGAGGAAACAAAGCCTGCTGTGCCAGCCTTCCACTCCTCCCACGGGATGATTTATGTAGCAACTGGTATAAACTCAGATCAGAGGCCTTCACCTACCACTAAAGTTAAAGGGTAACTTTGGTATTTTTAAACAAGGTCCCAATTTCCTCATGTTTTAGTGTCTTACTGTTTGATGTGGTCCGTGCACCACCAAACTAAATGTTTAAAATCAACAGGTTATTTGTGATTTATTAAAGGGGCTGGCAATGATGGTGTAGCGGTGGCAAACTCAATTTACATTTTTGTGAGCTTTGTTGTTGTAGTCATGTATATTTATTATTATTATTTGTATTTTTGTGCCTGACTCTGTTTTACTTAGCTAAAAGACACATTTCCCCTTGTGGACCATAGGTTAACTTTAAAGTGTAGAATTACATGTGCTTCTTTATGATGGATAAAAAAATACCCTTATGAAAACTTTTATTTAAAAAAATCCTATTGTCACTAGTTGTCTATGTATTTTAAAACTATAATACCCCAATTTGATCAAAGGTTCAACAACTATCTGTGTACAACAGATGCTAAAAGCCTGCTTTAATGAATAGTCTAGTTGAAATCTTGCCTATGGGGAGCGATGAATGCTAAATCATAAACACATTATCGAGAGGGAGAAATGGTTTCCATTTAGACCTGGACATCTGTAGCCGCACAGAGTACAGTGTGAACATATACAAGCAAACAGTCAGCTCAGCTCAGCACCCTGGCCTTTGTCTAAAGTGCCTGTAGGAAAGTTGGACTACTCCAAAGGAACTATCAAATAAAGAAATCACTGTTTCCTATTATTGCTGCTGTAAGCTCGGAGGTGGCTTGTGTAGCTTATGCCAAACTAATACGAGCGGAAAAATAAATAAACAAAGAAAGGGAAATTATTACCTTCTGAAATTACACATTGGCCGTCTCTTTGTAGTCGTAGGGAAGCTAATGCAGTCCCCTAACAAACAAACAAAGGCTTTTACTTTTTTACTATGTTAAAGATGTAATTGCTTTGCAGTAAAGAGACTAAATCATGCTACTGTGCTTTCTTTTCCGACCATGATTATTCACTTCCACATATGGCTTAATGAATCAAATAATTTATTTTCCAAATAAAGCTTTGTGCTGAAGTCGAAGTAAATCAAGCTAAATCCCACAGTTTTGTGATGTAGAAACATGAAAATGTAGCAAAAAAAAGGGGGCGGGGGGCAGGTTGGCTTATCCTGCTGGGTTTGTTTCCTCTGAGAAGCTTTTCCAACTGCAGACCTCATGGTGGAGCCCCCAGAGGCCCTATTTGAATCACAAATGTCTTTCGTTTCCCAATCGTTCACAGGTTTCGGTCAGTTCAGGAATTTTGGTACCCATTACAGCCTGCTGACAATGACTTTCACCCCCGGGGCCACCACAGGGGTCCAACCCCCTACTGACCTCTCCATTGCTGCCCAGTCATGGCTCCGACAACCCTGCTCCCCGGGATCTGATTGGTTCAGCAACGCACCCAAAAAACGCTCTGGGGTCAATATCTCTTTTCTCCCTGTCGCTCTCTTCCTCCTTGCTGCCTTGTTATGGTTCAAGTCGGGGCTTATCAAAGACAATCCAGTTTTGTCATGTGGCCAAATCATCTTGACACCCATTTAGCATGCTCATCAGAGGACAGTTATGAATATTCAAGACGGTGTCAGGGGCCAGTGAGAGGCAGAAAGAGATGAGAGTGACAGATAGTGTGTATCCAAGATAGGACAGAAAGAGAGACAAAGAGCAGGAGGAAGTAGAAAACAACATAATGACCAATTAATCATGATGATTAAACACAATCATTAGAAGACCAGAAAATTAAAGTTAATGATAATCAATGATAAACTAAATGGCACTTGAGAAGCACATCCTCCAATAAGGTAATACATGTGATATGTACGGTGGCCCTGAAGCAGAGTCCTGCACGGGTCTGATTTTCAAGACCCGCCCCTCACCCTCGACGTGCAATACCGAACCCGCCCCGCTACCCGCACATATTGCCCATTAGTTCCGCAACCCGACCCGACCCGCCGGCACAAGATCCGCAACCCGACCCGAACCCGCATATATATAAGCAGTGAAAACGTGCAATTATTAACACACGCAGTTGCATATTTGGCTCAAAAAGCCTGGGATGTTGGTTATTTTCTGCATCTAGGATGACACCAAAAGCCTCCCAGACGTTGGATTTCGCTCTTGAGGAAGAGTTATTGAAAATGCTGTATTCTCCGCTAGAGAGTTTCACCTCAGCCATTCAGAATGTGGCGCGCTCAGCAGCAGATAGATGCGCTGCAGAGGTTATGATTATGCTCGGTCCCGCGGGGGAGAGGTCTGAGGATTTAAACATTAAACTAAATTATTATTATTTAAATATATTTATTATGCAACACCCGCAACCCGACCCGCATCATCTTTGTTTTACCCAGAACCGAACCCGGAAAAAAGCGTTTGAAAAAATACCACCCGCAAATCACCTTTTTTGCGGGTCACCCGTCGGGTACCCGCGGATACCCGACCCGATGCAGGACTCTGCGCCACCTACACACGGTGTGATATATTTATTTTAATGTCACCTTATATATTTGTGTGTGTTAAATTTGAAGGGACAAAGTACATTTTTCCTCTCAGATATAGAGGTTTTTTTTATATATGCTCCTCAAACAAATGTTCCATTTTTAGTATAACCGGACTTCTGCCTTGAGTGAAAAGATTACCCTTAAGTATTCTTCAGAAAGTCCTGTTGCAATTTCCAGATATCCTCTGAGTTTTTCCTTGTACGATGTG
>NW_011362155.1:11143-64225 GCF_000735185.1 Notothenia coriiceps
TTTTGTTTCTATTGCCATGTGTGTGCGTGAAAGATGCTTTAGGGCTGTTGCAGCAGCTAGAAGGGGATTGCTGCTCAAATTATAACTGTGTGTTTTATTTGATTTCTCGGTTTTATTATTTCATGTGTGGGTACTAAATTGCTACAAACATTGTGGAGAAATTAGCTTAAACATGTTTTATGTGGCAGTTGTGGATGACAGGAGACATTCTTCTTAAGATTTTCAGCATGTCAATTATCAGGGAAATCTACTTATCTTAAATAGATGTGTGTGTTTAATTACTTTGCATAGCCGCGGGAAGTAGGGGTGCTGGGGGTGCTGCAGCACCCCCTGTTGGCGAGTGGTGTACATTTNAAAAACTGAGTGACCACCTAAATAAAAATGATTAAACTACATAAAATAGTTATGATTTTACTTAAAATAAAATTAGCTGTATTCAGTAGCATATAATAGTTATGGTATATATTTGTATTGAATTTATTTTCTGGAAAAAATAAAATCCGAGTCATCTAAGTCGTAGGTCGTGGGATAGTGACGTAATTGACGTGACACACACACTGCAGAGTGACAACTTTCTAGAATGGCGCAAAAAAGGATTTTGGATTTTTTTCTCCAACAAACAACCCAATAAAAAGAGTGGACCACCAGCTACTCCTCAGCCCACCACCTCTACAACTAGAGTAATATGACACAGAAGAGACTGACACATCTGACTTTGATGCATGTCCATAGTAACATTTTGGACAATGTGGATGTATCTGCTCTAATGAGGGTCTTCATTAGTACCACCCCAGGCTACATTTGGAGTTTTGTGAAGCCCAAACACAAGACGATATTTTTCCTTTAATGCGGCTGCCGCTGTGCAGTGTTTTGCCTTGTCAATCAATTAAAATTGAATTCATAGTTTTATTAATATTGTAAATAATATTTTCTGACTATTTGTAATGTTATGTAGGTTTGTAAGACCCATAGTTAGCATGTGGGCATGTGCAGCTATTGCTAAGTGATGTAGGTCTATAATGGTTTATTAAGCCTAACAGTTAAGACGAGACACCCCAGGTGGATAGGGTAATGTTTTTTAACTTAAAGATATAAGCTAGAAATTTCTCCAGTTAATTACCTACAATAAGGCAATTGTTTCTTGTATTACAAGTTTTCTGAATATGCAAATGATCCATTATCTCATAAAATGTGCGCATATTTTTAATACATTTCAGGAACCGAAATCTGAATTTTGGATAAAGCCAGGTTAAAATTTCTCGTTTCATTTTGTAGTCATATTAGCATCTAAGGCTTTTACAGAAGAGATTTTGGATATCTCTTTTTTTATCACTCCATAAATCAGAAAATACTGTCAACAGCCCNGTTTTACATGCTGAGGCCCGTAGATGAGCTTCGCAAGCCGCAACTGCTACGAAGGCAAAACTTTACAAGCCCTGGAACTATAGACAAAAGCCCCAAGAAGGTGTTTTTGCAAGTGTACATTCTCCAAATAGAGTAGTAGGTCCTTGTTACCTTTGGAAACTAGAGACCCTGCGGAGTAATCGAAGTTTATGTTTATGGACAAACATTACCTTGTGCCTACTACAGTAGTGGGTTAATTTGTACCAAGTTCCGAGAAAGACTGTCACAGCAGATAATACGTAACCTGCCCCAAAAACTAATACCTATTACTAGGTTGAGTGTAAACAATGCGTCGATCGGACTTGTTTAATTATAATGTTTGTTTATATATGTTATTTATGTTTTTTAATAGAGTACAATGCAGGGAGAAAAGGTCGCGAGAAGTAGGCCGGGGTTTTCGAAATTCGGTACAAGACTCCCACAGCGAACTTTTGCGTAGATTTATAATGCGTCTACGATTATACACGACGAGACTGATGACCGATCCATTTAAGTACATAGGTATTTGTGTTACTTCAAATTTCACAGGGTTTAATGAATAAATTTTTCATAGTTGTGTGGCAAACTCAACAAGGTATCTGGACAAATAACGCACTCTTGACTATAATTAATTGTGTAAATTTCCTTTGTCGAGAATCGTCGCATAGGTCAGAATCCGGGGGCAATCGTAACCGCGGATTGGTCCCCGATTGTCGATCGTCGCACCGCAATCGTGCGCCAATCCGTAGACGCGATTACCGACGACCCTGACCGATCGATTTAATTAGAGAGGGGATTTGGTACAACATTGAGGATTTCACAGTTTTATTGATAAAAGAGTTTCATATATGGCGTTGGCAAACTCAAACATGGAAGGTATCTGACAAATGACGCACATAGTTGCACAAATAACTTAAATGGTGAATATATCCTTTGTCGAAGAATCGTCCGTCATAGGTCAGAAATTGGGGGCAATCGTAACGCCGATTTGCCCCAGATTGTCGATCGTCACGCACGGCAATCGGGCAATCGTAACGCGAAGTGTGCAATTGTAAAGTGCGCATAGACAAAATGCCAAAGATGTTGGTTTCGCAAAGGGTACAGTTCTACAAATAGAGAGTACAGCCTTGTTACCTTTTCCGACGAGGAGGAGTGTACTAATCGACGTGTAGGTGGTACCATTTAGGAAACTAGAGACCCCCGAGATTCCGTCGTCCACACAGTATTTGCAGCAATCGGAAAGTTTTGTATCTTGTGGACACACAACCTCTTATACTGTACTACTACTGTATTTCGAGGTGACTTTGTACGAGTCTTGCCGTGGTTTGTATGTACTACCAATTGTGACACGGGGGGACTTTCGTCGAGATGTGATAGTTTAGACTACAAGTCGTCATTACACCACATGATACCGTTGCGTAGGGAGCGGTATTCGTTTGTGTTACAGCGACATTGAGGTTACCTATCGCCAGGTTTGCAGCGGGTTAGAAGTAAACATATAGTGGCCAGGAGTACGGAGTTGTCGAGATTGCTGTTAGACTCTAGAGTGGGTATACGGCAAAAGGTACTCGTACTGCTGTTGTAGGCCACAAAATACCCCGCTACCCTACGCATAGGGAGGGCGGTATTTTGTGCTACACAGCACTATGGATACGTTTAACAAGGGTTCTTATCGGTCGGGTCTGACCCGTCTATTACCAATTACCAAGTCGGGAATTGACAGATCACACGCGTAATTCACTCTAAAAGGAGTTTTCGACAACCGGGTACCGTTGTGTAGGGAACGGCATTTTTGTGCTATAACCGATATGGTGAGGATACTTTTAGGCAGTTTTTTCACGAAAAAAAAAAAAAAAAAAAAAAGACTTTGAACGTTGCACACCGATTGTCAGGTCGGCACTGTGTCAGATGCACTTCGTCAAAACCTCTAAACGAAGGTTTTATGGCAACGGTAACATTGTGTCCGAGCAACGGTAGGCTTGTGCAAAAAGAGTATTGAATCACTTTTAGCGAGGTTTGCGGGGGGTTTTGGAAGTGTCAAACCATTGCTACGGGTCGGTAGTTGTGTAGGATTCGCCATACCAGTAGTTTATAAAACATAAAACAGAACCAACCAAACTATGACAAAAACATCCGTCCTACTGAATTTTCGATTACCGGCGT
This sequence comes from Notothenia coriiceps, assembly GCF_000735185.1. NCBI lineage: Eukaryota > Metazoa > Chordata > Actinopteri > Perciformes > Nototheniidae > Notothenia > Notothenia coriiceps. Next base: position 14,690 of record NW_011362155.1, read on the forward strand.
TAAACGTAAGGTCGTTTGCACCACAAAGACTATTTACTACCCACAAAAGACTTTACGACAAACAACAAGAGGACTTTGACGCCGCAAAAGACTTTACGACATCACCAAATCACTTTACGACACCGCAAAAGACTTTACCGACAACACAAAAGACTTTACGACAACACAAAAAGCTTCTACGACAACAAGACGTCCGTCAGGACGAGCCCAGGCTCACATAGGGCGCCCATGCGGCCTGCCCACTGAGCGTTTTTTGGTTAATAATGTGGCCTTTTTGGCAGTTTAACTAAAGGTGTGCGGCTGCTGCTGTGAGGAAATATCTGCCTGAAATTACAATGGGGTTTAATGGAGACATGTTGAACGTTTTTGTCACTTCATGCCCTCAAGAGGCACTTTGTTTAATTATTTTTTGCTTAATTATTTGTCCTTTTTCAAGCTACGGGATGTTTTCCTACGTTTGTCATGAAAAATTATGTCTCAGGAATGTAGGGTTTGGGAATTATGGCAGTTTAAAAAAAATATATGAAGGCAAATTTCCAACTTTCCTCCACTCTAACTCTGACATCACGCACTCTGCCTTAACGAGCTGCGCAATGTTAAAGTTCAAATGTTAAAAATGTGATGAATTATGGGATGTATCTCTGGAATTATGAAAGTTATAAATGAGAAAAGTAATAGCCATCGATTCCCGACCGAGCTGAACGTTTTGATGTTTGAACGGAGTTTCTGCGATGTTCAATGCGGGAGAAGAAGCGCGGCAAAATAAGTCGGCGGAATAATAAACTTTTCGTGCGTGGAAGAACAGTTAGTTGGAATGCTGTTAACAGCATTCCCACTAAATAATTTCGTGCATAGAAGAACAAGTAGTTGGAATGTTGTATCAGCATTCCCACTAAATTACTGTATGTGTCTGTATTTGTGTTTGTATTCAGAGAAAGAGAAGGACTAACACATTTTGAAATGTAAACTGAGTGATCACAGAGAACGTTAGAGCATGAGGGAAAACCCTCTGGCACTGCTTATGAATCACAAGCTTTTTATGTCGTTGCTGTTGACCACTGTTTAGTTATGAGTATATCTGATCTTGTGAGAACAAGAAAGCTGAGCCAGGAAGGAGCGAGTTTGTGTGAATGAGTCTGCCTGTCTCATTGACATGGATGTCAAAAACTTCTAGGATCCCGTCCAAGCTGAGACAAGTGATCATTTGGACTTTGAGAATGCAGCAATGTTCCAAGCTTTGATGTTTTCAGCTATTTAAGATCGTAGAAGGAGGCAGGAAGGGTTATCAAGGGTGCTTCATCTGTGAGAATTGTTGCTTGCAGATTATGTTTGTGTTGTCGTATTTTCAGCATATTTTCTGGTTGACATAGTGTGCTTGGAGTAGAATGAATTTGTCTCTTGTCTCATTCGTTATTTGTCCTGAAGTTGAACTACTGAACAGACAGAAGCAATTTTAGAGTGAATCGGAAGTGTGATTTTGTGTGTCAAGTTGTTGCGATGGTCAGAAAAAGCAGGTACACATAGGGGAGTCTTTATTTCCTTGAGTCTAATAAACCAAAACAACTATTGGGTTGAAGCTATAGAAAAAAAGTGGAACAAGTTGAAGGTCCTTTACAATTCATCTGTATGTTGCTTTCTCTCTGTTTCCATAGCCAGAATTCAATGTGAATGTGGATGTATCCACAGATGAAGGAGTCTAAGTGGTCAACTAATCAGTCCTGCTACTGTGGTTGGGCTGTTTGTTGACCTCTGCAGTGTGTGTGCTGTGTGTTTCATGTTTGTGGGATGCGGCGCATTTAAACGTCCCTCCACAACTCAGCCTACTGTATCTCAACGAGATGAATGGGGGTCAGGGCTGGGCCACCCACTCGTCACCACAGTCCCAAACCACTAAAAAGACTAATTGTAACACGCCTAGAAAAAACACTTGGATTCATTCAGATGTTTATGTGCAGCTAATGTGTTTATTTGTTACTTATTCCCACTTCAGGAGTCAAAAGTTATTCACGATTTGGGCCAAACTGTCAAGTACCAGAACTCGCTATACGTGTTACATGACAAACAACAGTTCCTTCATAAATAGCTTTTAAAAATAATTCCCACTTTTGACTGAGGGGATGAATTATTGTACACAGTCGTATGCATCACCACACCAAAACACCAATTTGCACCATCTGCAGTCTATAATGCAAGTCCATAAGTCTTCTCTCTTTGATGCGTCAGTTCAGTTCATGTTTCCTTCTAAAGAGCACTACTCTGCAATTTCAGACTGGTGAGGGGGTTGTCTATCTAAAACAGTCCTGGCCCATCTGTGTCACAGGCCATATCTGTCATTTTCGGCATTTAATTGTTCTCTCTCTTGCCTACCGCCTGCTCCTGACCTATCTTCAGCACTGCGCTCTCCCCAATGAGTCACAAAGGTCTTCAAAAAAGCTACAGGCTAGTCTTAGCTGACAGGGGTGGAGAGGAAGGCTCTTTAAAGTCATGAGTTGAGTCATTTTATAGGAAGAAGTTCCGGCCCAACCAGACCCAGATTGGTTTGTCACTTGCGGTTGAGTCATAAAGGTACATGAGTATGTTGCCAGAGCTTGTGGAAATAAAGGCGGCTGTTGTTCATTTCAGAAAAGTAGCAACTTATCCCCTGCAGGTCCATCCTCAGTAACTGGTGAGTCCATGATGCTTTTTGCTTGCTCCCCAGGACAATGGAAATGATGGTGGGGACACCAGTCAGTAATAAGAGGAGAGGTGGATGTTTTGGAGGAGACCGCATTATCAAAAAATCCCAGGATGACTCACACCACAGCCCTTGTCGGTTTCCAGCAAACGTCTGCCACATCGTCTCCGTCTCTTTCTAATGAAACGAATGCTGCTTTTTGACAGTTCCTTTTCTGATTTCCTCAAAAAAAGTTATCATAGTTATTACTTTCTTAGACAAAATGTAACCAGACTTGGGTCCCCAGTGTTACTTATGAATTTGATTTATTGTAGATGTGTATTATTGTGTCTATTAACATTGGGTAGTGGGGATCAGGATGCACTCATTGACCCTACGCAGGCAGACAGATACTGTACTCTCGAGCCAAACAAATGCTGCCCGTCCCGTCAGCTTGCTAGCAAGAGCAGTGAGGTAGATAATAATTGTCAGCTTGTCTGTGCCGGTGCCAATGCCAGGGTGGGCTAGGCCTGGTGGGGTCTGGCTCAAAGGGCCTAGATCACTGTGTGCATCGGGAGTCCGCTGAGAGAAACAGGAGGATGAACACTCACAGTACTGCAAGCATGTCCAAAAGAAGCATTACAAAGAAGAAGCAATGTCTGTGTGGATACAATCATCTGCAATAATTCTGTCTTGAATTTCCCAAGCAATATATCTAATCTAAATGTGCTCTCTGTTTTCTTCTTATCACAGACCTCCATCCAGATGTGGAAATCTAACTGCACTCAGAAATGTGTTTATGAAGACAAGATTAATGATGCAGAAAGAAGCAGCACCAGAGAGCCTGTTGTGGCCCTACATGGGACCTCATGTTTGGGGTAAACCCTTTCTTGGCACACCTGGGTGACATCATAAACAGGGCATAAATGACCAGCGAAACTCTAAGCCCACCTGTTACCAGCCCAAGCTTTTAATGTAAGTTTTATGGCTTTATGGTTTAACCAATTAAGTGATATTTTTGTAATGGTTGAATGTTAAGTCCCCTGTCAGTTAAAATAAATGCTGTGTGTGCTTCAACCAGATCATCTGCATTTATGTAATTGTTTGTACATGATATACAAAAGAATCTGCATACAGACGCCACCTGAGCTCCATACCTTCTCTGTGTTTGTCTCTGGGCTCCAGCTTGGGAGGAAATTAGATATTTCCGTCAGTCTGTGCTTAAGTACATGTATCACTCAGATCACTCAAGACTTGTGGAAAAGAGGAAAAGTGGTTTGGCATGAGATCTTTCACTAAGTCCTCCACATGTATGTCCCCAAACTATTTAGTGGCCACTGGAATTGGGACCTCCTGTTTTTACTGTGGGAACTGTTGGCAGTTGCTTTAAAATCCAATGTTTTGCAAACATCTTTACCTATAGCCAGGGGTGCACATAACTGGTACGCAGGTCCGCATGCGCGGCAACAATCCGAAATGCGTACCGTCTCTTGTGTCACAAAGTGCATTTGCGTACCGATGTACTTGTGAAGCTTTTCCAGAAGGCGGTTAGATCACCGGACGACAGAGTCGGTCTCCGTGTGCACAGACAGGGCTGCTGTTAACGTCGGTCTGTACAACGGAATTGTGCCAAAACTACGCCAACCGGCTGCGGAGGGAGACTCCTCCCCTTCACTGGAGAACTGCGCTAAAATAGCTGATCACAACGGTCACGTTGACGTTCGCGATACAGAGGGCTTCATCAAATAACTTTGAGTGGAGCCAGAAGTTGGAGTACCAAACACTGACTCCAGGTACTCATCTGAGTACCTCACTGAGAAAGTTATGTGCACTCCTGCCTATAGCGTCCACGTGGAATGGCATTTAACGCAATTCATGTAAAAGTCAAGTTTTAGTGTTGATTTACTCCTATTTATTTTTTGATATCTAAACCAAAAATATCAACGACCAACATGTCAGTTCTCAGAACATAACATATGACTACTGGAGAGGAACAAACATTTTTCCAACCTCTATCTCCTCATGGTAATGGAACAATATGTCCAACAATAGCATACATGACATCCTCATCAATCCATTCCCAGTGCAGATGTGCAACAAAGTGTCCACTGTGGTAATAAAATGCACTCAAATGGCCCCCACTGGTCATGACAAAGTCACGTTGTCCAAAGGAAAGTTAGATTGGTTTCCGGAAAACGCATTACGATACGTCATGACTTTGACCTAGGAAGCAAACCTGGAGACCCTGGTGGTTGAAGGTAATGCTACAGATGTGTGTGGCAGGAAACCGGAGGTATCAAGAGTATTCCAGAAGCCTGAAAATGTCACTATTTCCACATGACGAACACATTTTGTCCTGATCTCCAAAACCAAAGATGCTACACCCATTCCCATTTCTGACCTTTTAAGACCTCATATTTGGGTATCCTTTCACCCTTGTATAATGTTGAGTCAACAGCCTAAACGGGTTTCTCACTTGTCATAGTAGAACTCACTTCCAGTCACTGGCCCCAGGGTGCAATGCACAATGACTAGCAACACCCATTGGCTCCCTAGCAGGCGGAGAGTCTGACAGGCAGGGTGACACAGGGGTTATTTGTTTCTGTCAGAAGCACAGAAATAGTCTCCCAACTGGTGCTGGAGTGAACAAAGCAGGCGTGCGTTCATTGGCCTGCTACCATGGCGGGATGTGCTTCTGTTGTGATTACCTGCCTCTGTATAGGAAGGGCTTTCTCTGAGGACCTGTGGAAAAATGCTGCTGTCTGCCAAGTGCCATGATTAGCGCCCCGGCCTGTTCCTGGGTCAGCTCAGAGGGCAAAAGTGTCTAGACCAGCCGGGGGTTTTCCACACGCTCTTGCCTCAGCTGTAACTATTACTGTGTACAGCAGTTCCCCAACTCTCATGTCCAACAAGTCGCTTTGGACGGCATCACTCCCTGCTGTGTGTGGTTGGAGTCGGGTCAGACATTGGCTTTACATATGTTTTGAATATTGTTGTCGTTAATGGCGTCCATTTTCTTTGACTCATGTTATTATGTTGTAAGGGGATTAAGAGATAGGAGGGTGGGAACCCTTGTGGTGAGCGGTATCTCATGTTGATTTAAAGTACTACTTAGTGTAAACACAACACTTATTTGGAGATGTTATTGATTGATTGATATTGTGCCATTCATGGAGCCCTACTTTCTAATGTTAGGATCTTCCAGCTGCCAGGACTCTTGCAGTGCATTGTGCATTACAAACTGAGTGTTTGCCAGAAAAAGCACAGCCAGTTAATGGTTCGGAACCCTGGCTTATCTTGGCCATCGACGCAACAAAAGCTGTAATTATCTGCAAAATAAACTCACTTCCTTGATTGTTATACAAATAATGCATTAAACAGTTCCAGATAAACTTTGTTTTCCACTGTGTTGCCAGACCCTGTCGAGAAGGAAAAGCATTCAGGCCACCAGTACTGGAAGATCATGTCATAGGGCTAATCAGGAAGTTGAGTGCTTTATGAAATATGAACACCTTATATAAACAATTATGATTTGCAAACTCTGTTTTGGTCTCTGTGAAAATGGCAAAAAAATTGTGCCTAATATTTCCCACCTGCCAACAAATTAAGTTTATTGCATATGTCAGCATTGTGTGTCTCCCAAGACCTTCTCTATATAGGTCCAGACATGATTTTTGGCAATTTGTTCCTGACGTGTACCTCCCACTCCTCCCACTTTCTCTGGCCCACCTCCATGAGGGCCGAGGAAGCCTGGCACTCGCCTGAAGCTCTCAGCCAGTCCTGGGCAGCTGGGATCTGGGGGAGCTCCCTGCAGTTCTGCAGTGTGCTGGCAGCCCTCTTCCTCTTGCCCCCGCCACTCTTAATTCTGCCTTTTTACTTCCAGCCAGCATCAGAATACAATACAGAGGAGCCCTGTGCTGCGTTGTGAACACAGACACACTCATGGGCGTACACACACATCCACACTTTTATAAGCCATTGAAAGAGACAAGACCAAAGGCGGAAAGAGGAGCAGACGCCTCTCAGATGCTGGGCTTGGCTTCGTTTGCCTCTTGACACAGACGGCCGCACACAAGATAACTGTTGTTTATTGTTTATGGAAGGACCCTCTGCCACACTCCACGCTCTCTTCATCTGGAGACTCCTAAAGGGCCACAGCCAAGAGCCACAGGGGAAAATAAAGATGGAACTCACTGTATCTACTGTATGTGTGCAAGTGTGAGTGTATGAAAGACAGCACATGCGTTCTTTTGTGTTTACATGTACAGAATGAATGTACACTTACTGTACAGTATTGGGTGCTATTATTCTCCCATAGCTTCCTCATGGAGTGTGCGCTGTTTGCTCAGCTGGAGTTGGTTCAGTGTGGAGTGGATGGGGAGGCCATCTTGTTCGAATGGGGTCTCAGTCACAATAACCTCATTACATCAGGTAATGTGTACTTCCGCCCTGATCTGACAGACAATGTACTATGTTATATAATACATTTGGCAAATTTTAAGATGCTTTTTTTTGGGTGAGTATAATATTGAAGGAGCAATTCAGATACCACAAAACTTAGATAGATTTATACAAATCCATCACCCTCTAAGCCACTAGTCCTGTTTTATATCTTAGACCACACAAGCCTACATTTATTTTGTATTCTTCCCATTATTATCCATGAAAAAATATGGAGACAAACTTTTAAAAGTTACTGAAGTTGATCAAAAGAAGATCTGACATGTATAGATTCCAGACTGTCAATGACCAATCTTTGAAGAAAGCCTGAAGACAAATCTAATACATTTCCCTGTCATCAATTGAGGTGTTTTCCAATCTAGATTTACATAACAATCTCTGAAATCATGAGCTGACTAATTTTCTAAAACAACATTAGTCAAAAGAAGTTCCATACACAGATATACAGCACAAAGTCTTGGATACATCAGTAGTTGAGACTCGACAGTGCTAGATTGGCATCTCTCCAACATGACTTTATCATGCTACCAATTCAATATGTTCAGTGAGAGTGTCTCAGTAAGAAAACAAATGAAGGACAAAGTCTTAATAATGGACAGAAGAAAATGCACATGGTTTGTTATGATGTCAAGTTTATGAAGCAGATGGATATCTCTTTAAGCTAATTTGAGCAGATGTTAGGTTTAGGGTTAACCGTGTAGATGTTGGAAAAACATACAGTTCATCAGAAAGCTGCAGCTTTTCACTGTAAATTGCATTGCTAGCTTAAAACTGTGACACATTCATGATAGCAAATAAGTCTCAATCAATGGCGTGTCCATTGGTTGTACTGGTTTAAAAATGTATCATATTAAAAAATAATTATATTAAATTGCATTTTATGATCCCATTTTATAAGGCTATATTTATAGCATGTGTACTTGGGCAGACTTCTCTGTCCACTCTTGTCTCAGCTCCTCCCTACCACTTGCAGCCATGTGTTGACAGAAAGGTGTTGGTGTGTACCAGGTTCTCAGCAGTAAAAACCAGTAGAAAGAGAAATTCCTTCCTAATGGTGCATGAAAGTAGTGATCCACCACTGTATTTTTGTTTGAACCATTGGCAGATCTTTTCCATATTACCTCAACACTGTACCTAAAGAAAACTAAGTATTTGCATGCAGTATTATACACTTGAACAACGTTTGACAGCTGAAGTTGATGTGTCTCCCTTGACCTCTCATCAAAATGTGCAGTTGGTAGGAAAGAGGCTGCAGCTGGACCCGGATCAGGCCTGCTGGCAATAGAGCATGAATAGCAGGCTAGCCCTGGGCACTGCATGTGAACAGTCCTGCTGACGACTGTACCGACAGGGTCACAGCCCCTCCATGCTGCCCCGCAAAAGAAGAGTGGGAGTAAACAGGCGTAATAGGGAGAGACTAAAAGACACTTGGACTGTGTTCTTGTAAATAATTGCATTCATTGTCCTCGGCCACTGTTGGTTATGGTCACAAGCTGTTTGGTAGGCCCCTGTCTGTCTGGTGCTCCCCATGAGCCTGGTGTCAGCCCCTACGCCCCCGAGGGGAGCAAGTTGTGCCAGGGGTGAGGATGCCAGCTTCCTGACCCGGTGGCCCCGTGTCTGACGTGCCCACGCCAGGACCAAATGGTCCCTGGGCCAGCTCGGAGACTCAGGGCGTGCTGTGTGCATGCTGCTCCGCTGTTAAAAAAAGCTGGTTCAAAGAGCACATTCCTGCCCCCAGCCCAGCAGCGAAATAGCCAGCTTTCTTGCTCGTCAAAGCTCCAGATTGTTTCATTTTATTGCTTTGCCTTTATCTCGCCTGTGTCTGCTACAATCTGATTGGATTGAGCAGGTTATTAGCCTCTTGTTGGCTGTGGGAACAGCAGATGGCCTATTTGGGCCAGATTACCTGTACTCCTTATCTTAAGTGAAGAATTTTGTTCCAAGTGCTCAGATGTTTCAAGAAAGCTACTTGCTAAAATCATTAAGGCATTGCAGTACAGTTAAGCTTATCTGGAAGTTAACAAACACTTATACTGTAAAGCTGTTGTCCTGTTATTTACCTACACCAAGGGGGTTATGTTTTCTGCTCAATCTGTTATTTTCAGGATAATGGAAAAATGATTGGCCTGATTTTGACTAGTATGTTGTAGCATGGACCAAGGAAGAGCCCAATACAATTTGGAACCTATGAGTATCATGAAGAAGATTCACAAAATGTGTTTTACTTTCATAGCATATGTAAAATAGCAAGATGAAGCCTTTGTGCTGTATTTCGGTGTTGGCAGAATTGGGGAAAAAAGAGAAAAGTCAGAACAACAGCTATCAAGCTTCAACACACCTTCTTGCTAGCATCCCTGTTGTTTGTGGATTACTATTTAAAACTCATGATTACATCAACTTTTTTTGAAATTTTCATGACTTCTTGACCCGGGTAAAAGGGAACCATCCGCTGTTCATGTGAATTTATCATTGTCTTGGCGAATGTTTGTGCTCTCCAAACGTCATTGTAGTTTATGTATTGTGCTCATAACTGATGATGATAGCTGTTTTAGATCTGAATTTTATGTCAGAATGTACAAAAGACATATGATGTTCACTACAAACAGCAACAACATTCACTACAAACAGCAGCAACATTTTAAAGTAAAAGTAAATGTGTGCCGTCACCAAACTTGTTCAGCAGGGGCTTCAGGAACTATCTCATTGCTTTCAGTCTGCCATTGAAACTCCTTGGAGAACTAACTAGACTCTCAGACAGATGCTGCGTAATGGACTGTAACATGAGAGGAATTTAAAAAAGAAATCAGGAAGTCTTGTCTCTAGATCCCCTTATTCTCTCTGAACATCCACGTTTTTTTCCTTCTATTTTCTCATTCCTCGTGTCAGCAGGAAGCCTGTGTCCGTCATTGCGTCCAAAGTAAAGGTCTGCAAAAACAAGCGTGGGAACTAACCAAGCCCAACACGGCAGCATCTGCAGCCTGTAATGATAGAACCTCAATGACATCATGTGTGTTTGAGGAGGGGGGCTCTGGTAACGGCACTGTGGATCTCCTCAGAATACTAGTGGCTAAGTGGAACACACAAGCTGAGCTCTTCAATTGAAGTCAGATGCTCTCGGGCACTTTCCTACGGCTAAAGTCGCCCCTTTTCTTTTCCCCGTTCGCTGTAGACTCCGATTGAGGGGCCTCTTTCACAAGGGCTACGTCTGACTTTACTGTATGGTAAATGTCAGAAAATAGATGCAGGCCTCTATAACACAGTGTAATTGGATCCAAGCTGCCCCGGGCCACTGTGTTTGATCTGCACCACCTTCTGTACAGTTACCCACATCTTCACGAAGGCAAAAAGCACACTGCTCATTCAGGATGTTATGGTATTTTTATCTTATAATAATCTGACGTCATGGAGGAAAACTATTGACATATGTTGCTTGACATTATGAAAACCTTTGGTCGTGTATTCATACATTCATTCACATCTTATCTTTGTTACTGCGCTCATGTTTTTTTTTATTTATGAACTTCCTGTTAAACCGGTAACCAGGTTTTTATAATAAGTTTGTTTCTTTTGGTTTCATATTGTATACATTATCCCGCTGAGTACTTGCATCTGTGTTGCATTCCAGGGCAAAGCCGGCAGCCGAAATCTGATACAATGCCTGGATTTAATGGAGCCTTTATGACTCTTGAGATCATCCCGTTGTGAATAACTTGCTCTTCATGTGAATTGCAAAAGTAATAATTGTGGGTGGGGAATGTTTTATCAGTTCTGACTGAGGTCAATCATACAGCAACAATGTAACAGAGATCAAAGACGGAAGAGAACAAAAACTCCTAGGCCTACAGGTAGTAGAGCAGTTTAACTGGAAGTAGGAAACACCCACCCACACACACACACAATTAGTTTCCCAGCTAGTGTGGGATGATCCCTAAAGATGTGAAACTCAAACCATGTTGTGTGTTGGTTTTGATCATGTGTTTGACATCATACTGGATAGGTGGTGAGTGCATAAATGTGTTGTGCTGTTATAATTCCACTAAATCTGGTAACATCAAAATGCAACACGCTAATACTGCTGTCAGTTGAACGAATTGTTTGAAATGATGTCTTGTTGTAAGGAAAAGACATTGCTCAAATACATCAACAACTGATTTTTTATGCATATTTTCATTGTTGCACGCAATTAATTTACTGCTTACATCAGACATTCCAGAAAGTCACTGGAGTTTGACTGTGAGCTATTTAGTGCTTCACTTCCTTTAAAAACCCAACAGTGCTCTGCTGTGGCAATGGCATCAGAAAAGACAAAACAAAACAAAAACAGATGCAACAAGAATTTACTGAGAGCGTGCAAATTGTAATTTCACAGAGACTGAACCATCTTTTAAATCCTATAATAATAATAGATAGTCTGTAATGTACAAGAACTGCTTACGATTATATTGTACTGTCATGCAAGTACTGTAAATCATGAGAGAAATGTCTCACAATATTAGAAATTCTGAATCCAAACAATGATCCAGACTAACAAAAAATCATCTGCAGTTATTTTTCTCTTTTATTTTGATCTTTTCATGATTTTCTTAAACTTTAAACAAGCATACAGGCAAATTAGCAAAGACGAAACTAGTCATTGTGTCATAGTTTGCCTAAAAGAAGAAATTAACCTTTTTTTCTTGTATGATTTATGAAAATGTGACAGCTCATACCCGCTAAACCCCTTTATACAGGAAAGCATAAAAAAGGAAGGAAGAGGGCCGGATTAAAGAAAATGGCGTTGTGGTTTTCATTGGGTTTGTGACTGCAATCTGTATGAGGACAGGTGAAGATGGTGTGGATATATAGATGTTTATTCTGAGGACACTGCAACAAAACCACCTCTTTAAAACTCAACAAACAAAAAAGAAAGTTTTTCTGGAAAAAAGTTATTTCTGCAGTTTACATTTAGGTGAAATAAATATACATATTTGTTTCATTACAACCTTCCTCTGGGCTTTTTTAAATCTCATATTAGCTGTGGTGATTAGTGACTTGCCCTCAAAATTAACACAATGTCACAAATACTGTTTTGCGTTGGGCCGAACCACGCCCCTTAGCTGTGATATAATGAGCATATACCACGGCCTGTCGTGAGCTATTGCTTAAATATACTATAGGTTATTCACTAGTGTCGCTGTCCTTGGAGTTAATGTGTTATGACAGCTTTTTTTAAATGAACACTTCAGTATGTGAAAGAATAATTTCTGACCCAACTATAAGCAATTCATATAGCATACTGTCAGGGTCTTTCCCAAAAAAAAATCCAATCAATTATTACATTTTTCTCCATTGTTTAAAAGTGCAGGTCTACTAGGGGGGCCATTGGTGCTAATAAAAAAGCAATGGTCCACAAGCACATAACACGTCATGCCAATCTGTTAAAAAAGTAGAATCACGATTCGTACAAATTGAATATGTTTCTGTATATCACTATGAAACAGGTCCTACATGTATGTATTTAGGGTAAAACGTGTTAGAACACAAATAGTTCCAATGGCATGTAAGAACAGAAAATTAAGGTTTGCTTATCCTAAATATGTGTTTTAATAATAAAGCGCAAAAAGAGAAAAAAATCAAATGATTGCTTGATGTAAACATGGATCCTCCCACAATATCAGCTTGCAGCAGTATTGCTGTACCTTCCCCAAGCATCAAGTATTGATCATCTGTTTTCACAGCTATGCCTCCCTATGTTTAGTATAGGCTGTCCTGTAAATCCCAGCCAACAAAACACAAACCAAACTGGCATGGTCTTTGTGTTGTTAAGTAAATCCAGAAAAGCCAAGAAGGTAATCATGTCATTTCGCAAGTGCCCCATCGGAGAAAAAACGTCAAAGCAGAGCAAGACAAAGAAACTGAGCGGCTGTTTCAGATTAACACAAAAATAATAATAAAAACGTTATTAGCGGTTTCACTATGCCAAGTATGATTTAGTTATTGTTTCTTTCTATTGGTGATGAAGGCAGCCCATTTCAGCGTTATGAATTCAGTCAATTCAATTCAGTTTTCTAGTATGCCACCCTTGAAAGTAAAAAGATCTCTATTCAGAGTGCAGCACATGGTCCAAATGCTACGCTGTCCTCTACTTCCTTCCTAGTGATGCATCATTTGTGAACCTCCCATTCATATCCGTTTGCTCCCTTCCACTGGAACCATAAATTCAATCTGCAGCATACACGTTGTCGAACAATGATGTAGACCCTGGTCTACCCCATCCATGGGGCCAGACGTGATTGAGTCAAGATCTGGTCTGGGCTGTTTGAAATACACTCTCAATTACCCAGTGCAGTAGGGTTCCCACAAACCCAGAGCTTTATACATACATACGAGCACACATGCATACACTCACCTCCCCGTTTTACCCATTTAAATTAAAGTCAGATTATTATCAGTGCATCCCAAATGTGCTTTTCTGTAAATACAGCTCCGTTTCCTCGGCTGTTCACATCCCCCACTGGGAGGCCCCTTCAGAAGCCTGCTTTGCAATCTCGATGCTACGTACTAATTGGACGAGCCCCTTGGAGGTGAGCTGAGGTAGATGGAGATGGCGACGCATGGCAGTCATGTGTGAGGCCACTGAGAGAGTCTGATGTGGGAACCATTAGCGCACAGTGTCGGTAGAAGCATAGAGGCGCATGCAGGGTGTGCAGCTTGAACAAATAAGGCCCTCTGTGTTTTGGAGTGAATACCCCTCCTGCCTTATTACCAGTTTGAAGTGTGGTTTGCTGGCGATGACATCAATGACAAACAGAGCGCTCTGGTTTCCTCTTCAGGGATGGAAACTGCTGCTTTGAACTTCAACAACTTCTCCATTCATTCCTTATGGATGTAGACACGAGGAAGTTAGTCCTGCATAAAATATATGACAGCCAAAATGCTTCCAGTAAAGCATAACTTTGCATCAAAATCAAACAAATAATATTAACAGGTTACATCTCTCTATCGTCTGCATAGATTTACACGGACAATTTGAATCAAATTTAGCCAAACAATTACACATGATTGTGGCCTACCACGTTTTTGTTTGTTTATTGCACTTTTGCCAGCAATGAATGATATGGCTTCACTGGGGTTATTTTTTTATTTTATTTGGCAAACAGTAGACATTTTTATTTCACCGGCTGAGTATGACTCCTCATGAGTAGTAATAACCAGAAAAGCATGACATGGGACCTTTAAATACTTGTGTAAAATATGTGTGCTCCTTTTAAATTGCTGATGTATTCGTTGTGAGGAAGATGGGATTGATGGGAATAGGTGATCCTGATGGTTGTGTGTACTTTGCACATGTTGTCACTACTGGATTAAGGTCCAGTGTATTATTCAAAGTGGCTTAAAATTGCATTTCAAAAAGGACATATTATGCTCATGTTCAGGTTCATAATTGTATGTTGTGCTGTGACATGATTCCATGCTTTGACGTTCAAAAAGGTCTTTGTGCATGTCTTCATGCTATTGCTGGAACATTTAGACTTAAGAAAGAACCCTTTCTCTAAATAAATAATCCCAACATATCCAAATGCTTTTACCATTCAGACTTGGCGATGTCATTTTCGTGGATCCTTAACTGTCACTCTATATGACCGATAATTCCCTGAAATAAAAGCTGACATTTTTTGTTGTTATCCCAAAGACAGGATTTTTTTTTTGCATCCGTTTTCCCTCCCAGGGTAATCCTTGTGATGGTCACAGGGGGGCTGCAGCATATCCCAACATCCATTGCCATCATGGTCCGTCACATGTCTGAAACTATGTTGTTTCCAGAGTTTTCCGAGAAGTGTTTTGAACTTTGAGAGGAAACGTAAACTGCTGACTAACAGCTTAGCCAAGCTGATGAGAATATCTCTCTTCACCTTCGACATAGATCACGGCTCTCTTTTTATTTACTTCAAGTAGTTAGGGGGGCCTGACCATGCAATGTTAGTGTGACCCATGCCGTTCATGTTGACGTAATACTTGTGCAACATTAATCTATTTTTGTGCCCCATGATCCATGTCGCCTTTATATGTTATGGTGCAATGACATGTGAATAATTTAAGAAATCAAATCCCAATTATGTTTTATTCGATGGGTTGGTTTCATGTACAATTTGAGATCTGGAAACTTTTAAAGTGGGGCAATTAGAGCATCTGATGAAACACATTATTAACAATCAAGCTGTGGAATAACAGTAATCCCATGATACTATGTATACGAACGAACATAATTATGATCTTAATGCTTGATTATATATATTAATATATTAATTACGGGGTCAAAGGGTCTTGTCTGAGTCATCCAGTACTGGGTACAGTTCTCAGTGTGTGAATACAGTCCACTGGTACGCTGAGTCGTCTTATGCAACCTGCTTCAGTGTTCAAAGGCTGCTGAGTGCCCTCTCCTGCTTTGTCAGGCTCACACAAGGGTTTATCAAGTGTAGTGTGGGAAGGCATGACGCTGGAGGACTTTGGAAGTGTGTGCTTGTGTGTGTATGCAGCAGGTTTCGCCTCTCATCTATGTATTGGTTTGTAAGATGTGCCTGTGCCCCAGTGCGCATGCTTTTGTGTTTACATATGATTACATGTGTTCACTTGTGCGCCGATGTGCGTGCACGTGTGTCTTTTCATCTGTTTTCTCATTCGGGGACTTTGCACTCTGAAAGGTGTGCCAGCGAATCAGCTGAGAGAGAGGAAAACAAGATCTGAAACAGGCTGGGTGTTAGAACTGGGAAAAAGACGAGAGAGAAAACAAGGAAAAGAGTGACAGAGAGGGTTGATTGTGGAAAAGTCGCACCGGAGTGCGGAGCGTGCTGCTTTGAACATTGTTCCAGATATTTGTGCATTGCAGATATCACAAATATAACATATAAGCACACTCAGGATACGGATAGAATTTGGGTAGGAAACTTAATTCATCGTCTTGATTTTAATCACTGCTTCACTGAATAAATAACAACATTTATAGTTTATTAGGGTTTTATTTATGTAGTGTAATTTTTTCATTTGCCAACAGGATAAAATTAATTAAAGGGAAACCAATTGTTGGAAACCCCTGATGATAAACCTAATTAATTCCAGACGAAGAGCTCCACATGTTGGGATTGAACTGTCATTTTGTGGCTCTTGCCGCATTGATTAAAGGGCTATGATAGCAGATCAGAAAGTGACTGACTGACTGACTGACTGACAGATGGACTAGCTGCCCTGCCACCCACGCTGTTGACAAGGCAGGGCGCCTGATGACGTTGTCATTCGGTAAAGTACAAACAAGAACGACACTGGCCGACCCAAGCACTCTTTGAACTCCAGATGAATTGCGGGTCTATCAGCAGCTGTTCCGGATGACCTTACCCCACAAAAATCAATCAGGGCAAACATACTGGGAGGGCTGGGTGTGTTGTTCTCTTGAAGTGCAAGTTTGCATATTGGCTGGTCCAATGTGTTATGTACAGTGATGATACAGGAAAAACAGGGATCGTTCCAAGTCATGTTTTCTCATAATGTCATAATTCACAATAGTCCTTATGTCTCTTTCAAAGCTGCTTTTCCCACTGACCCAAATTCAATAGATTAGACTAGTGTACTCGACTCAATGGAAAACTCAATCACAAAACACACACACACTAAGTGTCAAGGTGTTATTTTCAATGATTGAAAGGTACCATTGCACTTGTTAACCCCTCTCTTTGATCCATATGTAGAAAGATAATAAAGGACATTGGAATAGAAGACATTGTGATGTGTTTTAAGAAACACCCGGCTGGCCTAACCCTCTACTTGTCTGCCAGGTTGTCAGACCCATCTGGGCACTGTGTTGGGCCCAATGACTGGCTGAATGTCTGACTGGCTGGTTGGCATTGATACCTCAGTTGGCAAAACCTCACTAGATTAATGCGGTTTCCTTCATGCCGGTCTCTTTCTGTCATATTGTGTCTCTGCCTGTCGGTCTCTCTGGTGCATGCAAATGTGGGCCGAGGTATGCGTTGGTTATCTCCTTTCTGGAAAAGCAGTGCCCTTGTTGCTTCATATAGCCCGGCTCTAGTGACCGGCCATTGATAAGGGTAATGTCTCCCGATAGCTACTAAGCTTTCAAGTCCCGTCACAAAACAGCCGGCTCCCTTTTATGTTGTTTTCCCAAGCCAAGGACAGACAGGCCTCCCTACAGGACCAAGCTGGCTAATCAGTAATCACTAACTTGCTGAGCCCAGCAGTCCCGTTCAGAAGGCGACTTTTTCACCCCTTTTTCTCCTTCGTCATCTCCTTCCTTTCCTCCTTCCACTGCTTCTACACTCTACTCTTTAACCCTTTTCTTTTTCTCAGACTCAAGCGTCCCTGGAGTCTAAAGCTTTTGATGATGTCTCTTTTCTTCTGCATGGTGTGTAAAATAGAGGGACCACCGTGTCTTTCTTTTGCTGTCTTTGTCTCTTTATGTCTTTCTTTCTTTCTTTCTTAACTTTCTCACTGCTCTGTTCTACTTGTCTCCCTCCCTCTATCTCTGTTGTTTCTTTGCTCATCTTCTCTCCCGTCATTCGTGCCCGACCGCAATTCAAATGCCGCCCCCTTAGCCTGCTAATGAATCAAGATACAGAAGGGGGGGGATCAGGAGGTCTGGGGCCATAACTGTGCCACAGACACATGGCATTATATTAAAACATTAGTACCACTCTATGACTTTATTTAGGACTTGCCAAATAAAATTGATTAGGTGACAGAGATGGAACAAAGGAGGAATCATCCTCGGCCACCCTGACTGGGCTTCTCCTTTCAGAGCCAACTGCAGCAGTTCCTCTCCAAACTTTCACTGTGAAGTGATCTGGCCATGCTTGGCCACTTGTTCAAAGACACACCCTCCCCTGTCCCTCTGCTCAAGTACTACAGTCTGTGAAGTCGGTTCATTTAGCCCTACAGTCTTCACCTGATCAACCTCCACTACTGTACTGTGCAAATTAATTAATTTGTTATCAATTAAAATAATTTCCAGCTAAAATCGGCAACATTGATGTAGATTTCAAAAGAAAAATCCAGATTAAATGTTTATGTGCTAATTGTTTCATTTCTTAAATGTAACCGATGTGCCCAAAATGTTTTTGCAGCCTCACCGAAAACTCCACCCTCAGTGTATTAAGGTTGGAGACTCCACATTACATTTGTGTAGATTGCATATTGGACCATGATTGGGTTCAACCTTAGTTGTGATGCCACTTAATTATCTCGTAAACTGCACATGAGTTGAAACATTGAAGCAACAATTTGCAAAACACATTTTTAGTAGAAGTTCAATTTAATAGAATCAGTATCAGTTTACTCTTATTTATTTAGTGAACAGTTTCATAGTGATTCCCAACCTGAGGCTAGCTTGGCTTAATATGGGGTTGTGATGATTTCAAGATTTTAAGGCTGGTAAGAATATTTTTTTAATAAACCGTTGTTCTGTATCTCTGAGTTTCTGTGAAGCATAGTTTTTTTGGAAAGTTTATTTTTTACTTATTTTTATTTTTCATTTTAAGGTATACCCTTTATCTCACACAGTGAGATCTGAACACACGCTGCTATATTCACAGAACCCCCTCTCTGCTAAACAGCCTCACCTGCATTAAAATGCAGTTAAAGCAACCACAAAATGAATGCAATGAGCATCAGGGAGAAAGTAGACTAAACTACCAATTAAATAAAGAGTGTTAAAAAGTTCTTTAATGTAATATTTACATTAAATAATTTGCTCAAAAGTCATCATAACAAACTGTGCGAACCACTGGCTTGCACAATAGCAAAGAAACGTGAGCATTTCACATTCGCGGATGTGAACAACTTTTTCCATATAGCAAAGAATGCTGTTCAACATAATACATGCACAATATAAATCTCAAAACAGAATCTTACAGGAATCTTTGGTTCTCGTGTTATCCAATGTCGTTTCCGAGGCCATCATGACAAATATAAAATCCTAATGTACATCACTAGGGTTTACGATGTTGACTCATTGACTGTAACTTCATGAGCATCAGTTGAAATAATTAAATGTATTCATATTAAAAATTAGCCACTCTCTAAAACAGAGGTATGATATGTTTACACAACTTACTGTTTATATTTCTAAGCTGTGATGGTTCGCATGTTGACCCACTGCTAACCAACAAACTAGTTCACCAGCTGGCCCAGTTGCATTGTGGGTAGAGGAAATTACCTCAGTGCTGAGGAACGTGTTATCGGTTCTGTCCAGGACATCCTTCATACAGTAATGTCACCCAGCAGCATAAAGGAGAAATAAAGGTGAAGCAGGGGACACATAGGGGCAGTGGACAGTGTGCAGGACAGCTGCTGTTTGCAGTATTGTTTAAACATTGGGTTTATTGGAAGTGATTGTAACAAAGTTACAGAGGAAGGACTTGCAAATGTTGAGTTCCAAATGAATACCAATAGAGCTGTGTGCAGAGATATATGACTATGAAAACTACATTATGTGGCAAAGACTTTGAAAAGGTTTACCCATGTTAGCCTACAGTTACAAAGGAGTCCAATCGAGGCGTTGAAAGGAGACCTATCATGCGAAATGCACTCTTTGATATGTTTTATACATAAATATGTCACAAAGTGTCGGAAAACAAAACCCTCTCTCTTTTCCTCCGTGCGCAAATCTCTAAAAACGGGGGTTCAACGGAGCTGATCCAGATTTGCTGCCGATATGGCGTAATATCGGAAATGTGGGCTGGCTTTACGCCCACGGCCCTATCAGAAACGTCGCTATCAGAAACAATGCCCGACTGTTTTGGACGTATGGTCTTTGTTAGCAAGCATCGCTAACACTCAGAGCTAACCTGTACTGGAGAGCATGTGTAAGAAGCAGGATGTAAAAAGGTACTCACCTTCTGGTAAACCGGCAAGAGAGAAAGCCTTTGAGCTCCATACTGTTTCAGAAATAATCCTTGATGTGGTAGAGGGATAATAGAGGGATGTGTAAATTTATATTATTTTGAGCAAAATACTTCAGACATGTTTTCTACATATTTGTATATATCTGAGACCTATGCTATTGCCAAATATTGCACGATAGGTGACCCTTTAAGGCTGGAGACTCCCTCTGGCGTGAACTTTAGAATTTCAGACTTTGCAGACCATTTACATAAACAAAAACCTATATAACACACAACAGGTAAGGGAACCCCAAAAAGCATAAAAGGGCCCCTTTAAGTTGAGTTTATAGCAACAACAATATTAAGACATTAAGAGCTCCCAGTGTAACATGTGAGTGTTTGACATTGTATTAAGATATGCATATACTTCCATGTTGTTTAGCAGGTTCTCATGGCCCATTCTGGTCAGCCATCACCCTGTGCCCCCTCCTCCTCCTCTACAGCCTCCACTGCTGGGTAACCAGACCCAGATGGTACCTGGTACTGACACCAGCAGCTTGTTTTTAGCCTTTTGTGAGTTAGACGCTGCAATCAGTAGCCAGGAAGCCCCAAAGTGAGGTGTGGGCCCTGCGTGAGGCCATACTGGGGTTAACAGACTCTTAGAAAAATAAAGGAGGTAGGGGGCTGGGTTTTTTATGAAACAGGAGTTTAGTTGGACTGTTTAAGTGTACTTCATATCAATTTACTGTGAACTCAGACATGGGATATACAGTGAAAATCGTCCCAACTGAGAAAATTGAGGGGATGACTGAGTGTTTTTGTCTCTGCTAGCATGAGTGTGTAGGCGTTTATACGTAAAAAAGGGAAAGAGATGTGGTATTGTGCATGCTGTAGGTAGGTGGCGGAAGGTATGTGCATGGGGATGGATGGGAACACCAGGCTTTGGAAAGCAGGAATGTCCGACAGAAAGACATTAAAGACATACGATATGAAACCCCGCTGTGCTTCACCCTTCTCCCCACCTGCCCGTGATATTAACTGCGGCCCTTCCAGGACCCCACATTCCCGAGAGCTCTCTGGTAAAGAAGCACCAGGAACAGGCGTGTTACCCATAAAACACACGTTAGCTGATGACTTGTTGTTCATGCTTTTCAAACATTTCACACAGACCCTTTACGGGTTTGCTTGCATGAGACTGGGAGGTTTTACTGATTCTTGAAACATTAATGAGTTAATCACGTCCAAGGAACCATCTAAAACTACACTCGGAGTGGGCAGACCTCCACCCAGGCAAATGGTGCATTGGATGGTCCAATGTCTTGGGTTGGTGTACGTTCTTTTGACTTTGGCTGGTTCATTAGCATGTTCAACCGTCACACGTGTATGCAGGCTCTGCATTTAAACCATCCTAGTACAAGGAGCAATGGGGGGCTATTATACAGCAGTGGGATTGGCAGTGCGCAAGAGATGAACTGGCACCTCTCAAAGTACCTGTCCTCACTCCATACTTGGTTCGTTCTGGGACTTGAACCAGAAATCCTAATCCACATTGGGAACACTTTGACAGCTCTTTAAGAGTTGTTTAAGTGAGGTTCTCATGAATTTCCTCATTCAGGAAATCCTTTCCCAAATATATCCTCACACTTACAATGAAACATATTAGTTTTTAGAACCTAATCGACTGAAACATGAACATAGAACATAAAACAAAACATAAAACACGACCATACATTAGCCAACTGTAAAACACAAAAGCGAAATATCATTTGTGTGTTTGTGTGTAAATGCCATTTGCTCGAAAAGGTGTTGGGTTCCTTCTTAGCCCATGGTTCACCCTTCCACCAAGTGTCATTAAAATTGGGCCGGTTGTCCCTCCATAATGATGCTAGCGGAAATGCAAACAAATAGTTAACCTTTGCGAAGGTCATAAAGGAAGACTAATGATGATTTACTGTATATCTCAACCAGTGTGTTTGAAATAGCAGTAACGTTTGCCTACCAATGTTTAGTAGATCCATTCAGGGCTGAAACATGAATGGAACATTTACTCTCTTGTTCCCCACTTTGAAGCGGTCACGTTTAATATGTACAGCCCTTGATTCACCCTGCCATGGTGGATGTGGAGTAAACACGCCACAGCAACCACTGATGTGAAAGAGTGCCAACGGAAATAACACCATCGCTCCCTCCACCCCAGCTGATAAGATTAGGCCACCTTGTGCTGGTATCAACTGCTCCTAATTGATAAGCTCCTGTCTCGTGCTTTGGAGGGCCTAATTATGATATTCTTAATGTATTTATTTATGAAGAATGTTTCATTTAAAATACATGTTGATGTTAAGTTTTATATGAGCAATGTCCTGTGTCATTTAAACATGTTTTGCTTGTTGATCTTTACATATGTGATTTCAACACGTCATAGAAGCAGCTACCAGCAGTCACACCCACACCAAGTTTTTTTAAATGATTGAATTGTCAACTTTGCACTCTTGGTTTCTCAAAAACGATAATCTCATAAATTCCCATCACGCATGTCCCTGCTCATCATGCATAAAAAATGTTAAATGAGTGAAAATCAGGTTTCATTTTGAGTAATTTCTTACAGAATAAATCATTTAGTAAATTTCCCCACCTACCTAGCCATAGCCCCATATGTTTTCACTTGTAGGAGTATAGCTATATTACCTTGTAGATTGTTGTTTTAATTAAAATGAGAGTAGATGTAGAATTTAGGATTTTAATTCAGGCTATGAGGAAAGAAGATGTTCCTTCTTATTTAAACCATTCAAGTTAGGGAGAATAGGGGTTTTTCTCTAAAATTAAAAGTGAGTAGTAACCTGACGGTAATGCAGACAGTATTTACAGTAATTCAAAGTCAAAGAAAGAAATAAAGAAAGAAACCAAAGATACAGTTCACATTCCATGCCCTAGTACTAAGTGTGAAGTAGTATTTTTCCCATGATACAATTGATTATGATTGTCAAATTTCTCAAGCTTCTATGTATGATACTGTATAATCTTAGTTTCTCTCTGCTTTTTTCCTGTTTTGAATTAGGTAATTTCCACACTTTAACACCTCGATATCTTCATCTAAACCTCATCTAACATTAGCTATTTTTTTTTCGTGTGGTATCCCCCTTCATGGCTGGCATACAAACAGACAAACAAATTCAAAATAATTAAAAAGTGTGGGCGGGTTGAGCTGGTTATGACATAAGCCTACATTCATATAAAATACAGGCATGAATTAAGCACATTTTGAACATATAGATATAACAATAGCTAAAAAAACTGGAACTCCCTCATTATTATTAAATAATGTAACACACATTCTTAAGCCATATAAAGAATAATTCCAGAGATGTAACTCACTCCATCCCGCGCCTGTGGTGTGAGTGTGAGTGACAGCAGAGCAGCTGTTTCCTGGGGGCTGCACCTCTGTCTCTGCTGAGTGCCGCCGCTGGCCGTGCTGCACTTGTCCTGTCCGGCTGCCTGCATGCTCTGCTGCTTTCTGTTCTGCACAAACACTCATAGAGGGCGCTAGTAAGGCCGGCTTAGTGCAGCTGCTGGAAGGCACAGAGGAAAACACTAGCTGCTGCTGCTCAGGGCTACAGGGGAAGGCAGCACATACACTAGGCTTACACATGCACTCAGCTTACAGTTCATAAGGTGTATCCTGTGTTGGAGGAAGTACTAACATCCTTTAAGTAAAAGTAAAGTACTATGGACCTGAAAAACTTTATTTCAACTAAAAGTCCTGATTTTAAAATGTTACTTAAGTGAAAGTCCAAAAGAAGTAGCATCAAAATATACTTAAAGCGAAAAATACTCTGTGCACAGTGGCCCATTTCATTATAAATAAAGTACAGAAGAAATAAAAGCTAAATGTACTTCAAGTATCAAAAGTAAAAGTACTAATTGTGCAGATCTTTTCACAGTATTTAATTATTATGGTTATTAAATTATTCTGTGTTTTACATGTAAGAGCATTTTACTTTTGTAGTTACCGTAGTCAATGTGGACCAAATGTAGATACTAGTAGCTACAGTATTGCATCATACCTTATCAGCATATCATTTGTTTTCAGAAGTAACTAGGGTCAACTAAGTGTAGTGGAACGTATTATATTTCCCTTTAAATGTAGTGGAGTAGAAGTATAATGTAGAATGAAATGGAAATACTCAAGTAAAGTACAAATATGTCAAATAATTACTGAAATGTACTTGGTAACTTACACCACTGGTTATGTCTCACTAACAATAATACTGTATAAGGCAACAGCACCTCAAACCGTTGCCTCTCACATTAAAAGTTGAACAAATAAACATTGAGAAGAACTATTGTATTATATTTTAACAATAGTGAGGTTAGAATTTATATAAAAAACATACATTTTACAGGAATCCAAAAGGAGGAATCTTTTAATAACTATCTTTCTTCTAAGATAAATTGTTTTAACATGAACCATAATCCAAGCTGAGTTTATCGGAGGTTGGTGGAGAGTGGCGACCCCTTCTCTGTCTATACAGAACAATGCAATAGTTCTACAGCAAGACGCTTGTGCTCATGATGCAGCAGAAAGCAGTGTAGCATCATGCTGAGTCAGAGCGAGAGTTGTCAGCTGTTCAAACCTGCAGCCGCCGCTCGCCACACCTCCATCTTCACCTATCATTTCACATCCTTCTTTTGCAAACCCAGAGAAACATCCTGTTTGCTGCATTATCGAACGCTGTCAGTGTACCCCACATTTCTGCAGGCAGTTAGCGACACAGCATGTTAACGTATCTCTGCTGGCCCACCCTTTTGATTATGAGTCACAGCAAGTCAAACTGTGACTAAAGTGAAAGCAATGAAGTGGAAATGATTTGTCTAAATCTTATCAGTGTTAAGGGTGTTAACGTGTGCATATTTGACTTCACTTGCAACACTATTATCTTTTTCTCAGGAAATCAACCCTTAACATTAGAAAGCGTGAGAGAACTACCTTTACTTGGTTAGTGGAAATGTTTCTGGATCAGGGTTCAACAAAGATAGAGTTATTCTTCTGAACTAGTGGCTACTGTTAATCAGTGATACCGCATTCTCCTTTCATGTACAGTAAATTGCCCATTAACAGTGGCCACACTGATTCCAAAGAATCTTTCCACCATTCCAAACATGGCAATTATCTACCAATCACATGGGAATCAGTCCCCCTCTTGTCATGTGGACTTATTTTGCCCGACAACAGTTCAAGTTTAGTCAGATCCCTCTGGGAGAGATGGAGAGTTATTCTTAAAAAGTTCAATCACAGGACCTTTTTCAAGTGGCTAAATGTAGAGAAAAACAGGCAAATACCTAAAAAATAGAAAATGTCGGTTGAATGTTTGGAGGCACGGGGAGAAGACGTAGGAATTAGCTGTAATGAGTGAAACAACTAATGCTGCTGCTGAGAGCCAGACAGTTCAAATACTACAAATGGAAAACTTGCAATGATTCCTCACTACCTGAGTTTGACAGTCGATCAATCATTAAAGCTACGGTATGCAGCTTTCTCACGTTAAAATAACAATAAAGGGAGATGCCATACCTCAGCAGTCTGTGTCTGTGACCTTGTGTGACATGCTCTATTACGGCTTTGCATTGGCTTTCTATGTAGACTACTGTGGGCGGGGCCAATGTTGAGAAGGCGCCATAGCAACAATAGTAGCAGAAAGCAATAGGAGTATGAGAAAAAGGCATTCACACAATTAGACCAACTTTTGTGTACTTTAAAAACAAAAAAATTGTATACATTTTTTCTGATGGTTTATCTTCAATATGCAAATTATTTAATTTTTTCTGATTGACAATACATAAATACTAATGAGGCCATTCCATTGGCTAGCCAGTTATACGGGAAATGTCTGTATCAAGTTAAAAATTGGTTCTGTAGCCTGATCAGTTTCTTGATTTGTTCTGCTATTTGATGCATTTCATTTGTTTTTTTATAAGGAAATGTAAAACAGCATTTCTGATCGGCTGGGACAGTCAAACAGGAGTTAGGTCAGAAATAAAAATTCAAACTGAGCTTTTGAATGAAATAAACTATGAACATTGTTGGAGGATCAAAATGATCTGAGAGGAAGTTGGTACCAAACAACACTGCCTATCTTAGACCTATACTTCCATACTGTTGTTATTCTGTTTGTTTGTTTGTTTGTTTGTTTGTTAGTTATGCTGTAGTAATAAGTAACATGTAGCTTGAACGAGCACTCCCTGCAGCATCAGCTGATTCTGGCCATTTTGGTCTGTCTCTCTAAACTTCCCCTTTTTAAGTTAGCTTTTCGCCCAAACTTCCCTTCACGATCATGAATGAGTGGAATTTGAAAGTAGAACTGAACAAACCTCTGGTCCATTCATCATTGTGACACTCGCAGTCTGACTCGTTCCATGCAATGGATTTTCACTGAAAATAACCCTATATGGGTGGATGACTTTTTTGAATATTATGCGCGCCCCATGGCTGAGTTATTCAAAATGAAGGTACTGTTATAAAATAAACTTTGTCAAAACTCATATTGTCTAAAATGTTATGACTGTAAAATAATACTTCAGCCCCAAAAATAACATTTCTGTATGACAAAAAAAGGATTTCTCTTTGTGAGCATATTTCAATAAGAAAACAGTCATATTTATATGTATGCATGACTACCTTTATGTGTGTTCATCCATTATATCCGTGAGCTTGTTCTGTGTATTAAACACTGAGCTTGTTCCCAAAAGGGACCACGCTCCCAGGTGTCTCAGACACCATAGTGCCCTCTCACTCTTATTTGCGTACACAGATGTTTAAGCTTCCACCTTCTGTATACATACTGCAGTTTGGTAAAATCCCCTAAGCCTCACTGTAACCATACGAGGTAACATTTAAAAAAAAAAGTGTGTTTGAGAGTTTTTTGTGTGTTTTTTTTAGAGAAGTGAACATTTGACTATTTGCTTGCTGCAGTTTTTAAGTTATTTAGTCTAGGAAGCATACATGTATCTGTGTGGATGTGTGTTGTGTGTGTGGATGTTATGAATGAGCTACAGCTGCACAGCCCACCGGTCAGTATGGACAGCTAATGAATGAAGTGGAAATTATTACAATAAACTGCTGGGTGATGCAGCTTCATGTATGCGCCTGGCCTCCATATCTCCCCATCGATGTCGTCCCCACACATCTGGCTTTACAAAGAAGCACACCCTGTTGATGCAACGGACACAAATATTTAAAACACCAAAAGGTCATCAAGTTTGAGCGTTCACTTAGAAGAAACTCCCACGAGATTATGAAATGATACTTATATTGAATGAAACAAGCTTTGCATAAGACTAGAACAGTGGAGGGGAGTGGTGATATGATAGCGACAGATGGACAGAGATGGGGAGGTGACAGAGAGAGAGAGAGAGAGAGATGGGGCTGGGGATGGATGGACAGACGGAGAGAGAGAGGAAGAAGAAGAAGGGCAGCGATAAGGACAAAGACATCAGTCACGTTTAGGGGGTTTTCCCTCCCCCCCTCGGCAAGTGGACCTTGATCCAAGCCACACAGACTCTACTGTGTCATGGTGTGTGTGGCCCTGTGTCTGTGCGGGCCTGCAAGTGGTGACTGGACAAATCATGACTCAGCAGAAATACAGCCACATAGAGTAGAATGGAGCCCAGCTTCATTGTTGAAGCAGGTTTTCTGTAGATTCACATTCAGAAAACAAACTTCCTTTACAGTATCACCTTATATGAAACCTGTCGGGAAAAAGTTATTTCAATTACAGAAACACTTTGACTGAACCTCGAAAGTAAGCTTATATAACGTTTGTTGGACTGTAAGTGCAGTTACGACACATATGTGTATAGCCTATATGGAAGACATTTGGCCTCTTTTCTCAGCTAAAACCATTCTGAGTCACTCTAATGGTTACTTTTAGAAACACATCTGTAAAACTGAGCTTCTCTACAAAGAATCATGTTAAATTAACCACTTGTATTTATCAGAATTTCGCTTAAAGGTTACCTGGAAACAAGTCAATCACCATGAAAAAAGCATAACAATTGACAAAGTCGACAGAGCAAAACAACCTAACTAATTTACTAAAAAGAGGACAACCCTTTAAAATAAAGTTGAAAAGGAAAAATGTCAACAAACACGTTCAGCAGTTTCAGTTACACACCACGGGCCTTTCTTATTTCTCTAATTTCCCCTCCTCAACTCCTCGAATCCTCGGTCCTCCGGTAGTGACCCGAAAATGGATTTCAGCGCTCCATGTTGGATCGAGCATCGAGGAGGCTCTCT
This sequence comes from Notothenia coriiceps, assembly GCF_000735185.1. Classification (NCBI taxonomy): domain Eukaryota; kingdom Metazoa; phylum Chordata; class Actinopteri; order Perciformes; family Nototheniidae; genus Notothenia; species Notothenia coriiceps. Next base: position 42,963 of record NW_011362155.1, read on the forward strand.
GGAGGAGTTATAATCGAGGATACACTGATGGGTCCTCCACGGCTCCTCCGTGGATGTATTTCCGGGAACGGTGGAGGCGTGACGCACAGCCGGACTTATCTCAGCCAATGACAGCTCTGCATGCATCCCCTTGATATCATTTTAGTAACTGCTTTCATCGCGACGCAATGTTTACAGTGAGAACAGCTATGAGGTCCGTGCAGAAAACAGAGCAGTGTGTAAAATATATATCACTCAGTATAACAGGCCTACATTACTCTCTGTATTTGATGTAGTTTAGTAGATATCTACAAACAAAGAGTCGACATTTTTGTAAAACCACATAGTGCTTCACATAATAAAATACACAACGGCTGTATCCTGATATATATTATATTCTTTAGGAGCTGTGTGTGTGTGTGTGTGTGTGTGTGTGTGTGTGTGTGTGTGTGTGTGTGTTAATAATATCTGCACACCACATCTTTTATTTAAGCCTTTATCTACTGCGGAGGAATCTTTTCTGTACATAAGCTTCATATCAAGATCCATTTGATCTCTACGTGTGTGTGTGTGTGTGTGTGTGCGTGTGTGTGTGTGTGTGTGTGTGTGTGTGTGTGTGTGTGTGTGCGCGTGCGCGCGCGTGCGCGTGTAGATGCGGCGGACAGACAGGTCTCAGGTGGTTTGGTGTCCTTACATTTAATACTTGTAAATAAAACTTTTGGCCTGTAATTTAATTTCCCCATCGTAGCGACCAGAGAGGGGGGGGGGGTGTATATCCAGTCTCTATAGGTTAAGATATAAAGCAGCAGTATATCACGTTATTCAAATTAGCTCTAGTAGATCTCTAAAAACACATGTATAATCATAATAGTAACTCAATAACTCAATATATGCGATTGGAAATGGGCCACAACGCATAAGGAGTACTTTTACTTTGAGTACTTTAGGTTTACTCAGGTGCCGATACTTTTGTACTTTTCCTCAAGCAAGATTTTGAAAAAGGACTTTCACTTCTAACAAAATACTGCATTTAGTATTGCTAATTTTAAATAAGTTACAAATCTGAGTAACTGAGTGACCACTTCCCCAGAGTGTACATATTTGATGCAACGTATAGCTTATAAATATAACTTTTTATTCCTGAGAGAAAGAACGTGTTAACATCTTTTTTCGAAAGTGACATGCTGAAGTCTTGAAACTTCTTCACAAAGGATTGAGTAACGCACTTCCTTGTTTGCTTTCAATGGCAAAACTTGTGTTTGTTGATCACTTCCTACGAAATAAGTAAATGGTATCCCCCAACATCAGCAATATAAGATGTTTTGGGTAACAGAGCTGATTCTCTCTAACAAATAGAGCCTCAGTTCACCTGTTAAGTACTGTTAAGGGTCGGTCGACTTCCTGCTGATAAGGCAAGTGGTCAAATGCTGTGTAAGTAGCGCAGTTGAGGTGGCTTTAAACACATCATCATATATACGCATGTCATTTAACAATGTTCTCCTAAACATACACATTCAAACGAGTATTGTATGTGTGTAATTCACATGCATGTGTGTGCTTTCCTGCAAACCTGTGTGTGTGAAACACTTGCACTTGCAGTTCCTGTTTAGGGAGGTCCTCTGGTTCTGGCAAACAGTGTCTGGTCTTATCTCTTGTGTTTTATGTTCCTAGCGAGCCGGGGGCACAAGCAGCCCTTTGTGGCCAAGAGGTGGCTGGTCTCGCTCCAGAGCGACCCAATGCAGCTGTTCACCACTGTTGGACATATCCATGTGTGTGCGTGCCTGTGTGTGTGCGGATACATGTGTGTACTGTATGTAGGCCTGTTTGCATGTATCTCATGATATGTATGTGTGTTTGTAGGTGATCATTTGGTGTGTGCATGTAGGTTATGCATGTACAGTATATGTTTTTGCAAATGTCTACATCTTTAAAATACTGCCAGATAAGGCTATGATGTTTTTTTTTATTATTTACCTCTCAATCTACCGTTACATTGTCTGCCATTTCAGTATGAGTAGGCCTGTATGTCCAATTATGTCATCATCCAGTCGCTCTTCCTTTCCTCCACCTGAACCCCAGTGTCACCTCCGATCCCTTCAGTGGAGGGTCACCGCTCGGTAACACAAAGTGTATTGTGTGTGTGACCCATTAAGAAGTCCTAAAAGGAGCCATCGGCGAAGCCAGCACAAAGCCACGTGCTGTGCTGGCAGCTGAGTGTGGAGAGGGCAAGAATGTGGCCCCCAGACTCAGCTTCTGGTTATTCAGTGTGAGAGAGAGACAGAGAGAAAGGAACATGGGGCATGCATTGGGCATTAATGATACTTAGATTCTGAATTATAACCTCTGACCGAAAGAAAAAATGTAGTTTCTAAGCATTCTTCAGATTTCAATTATCGCTCTATTTTTATTTATTTCCCATTTCAGCATATATTTTATGTAAAAGTTTTCCCGTGAAGTGATCCCATTTATATTATGATCTTCTTAAAGTAGCAATAGAATAGTTGTTCTCGTTTTAATATATGTTAAATAAATGTTGATTGCACAATATTGCTTCCCTTCAAGCCCCCTTTTATTATGTAGTTCTCTCTGGGAAAATGAAGACTGGATTTACAGCATAAAGCTGTGGATAAAAAATGTGCAACCGTTACCAATTAATGTTGTCAAACTCTAATTTGCATATTGTCGACAAAGATTATTGGTTGTGTTAAAGTTTGGCAAGGGGGGGCCCCAACTGCATCAAAAGAGAACTCTGATACTCGGGGCATAATTGGGAAATTAAACCAATATAAGCTTTCTCCTTGATGGTGCAAATAAGTCACTACATTAGTCTGAAGTTATAGGTAAAATCTTTGACACTTTCAATTTATATTTGAGGTAGATGGGTTGATTGTTAAAGATTGAAAAAGAAAAATGTCCACCAGACATGATAAAGATTGTATTGCCTCCTGTGTAGACTTACAATAACAAACGTGTGGAGTGTGGATTTTATAGATGAGGTGGTTTAGCTTGACTCAACCACCCATCTTGACTGGGCGGCTTTGTTCTCATCCAAACTCCTGTCAATGTTGTCACTTCCACAATTCAACCAGTACACCTTTCCTTAACCCTTAACTGCTCTCAGGTGATTCACATATCTCAAACAATCGTTTTGTATGAGCTTCTGGTATATCTGACATTTTGTTGTTCCAGCTTTACATAGTATTTATAAGGGTTTAAGTTCAAACAACTAAAATTGCATTAGTAAAACATGAAGCTACCGTAACGCAAGTGATTCAAAGCTAACAACCATGATAGTGCAGCTCCAAGTCAATGCCTTGTTTCGGTATCTACTCTTTGGATTGATGGCACTTCCTACTTAGTCAGTTGGATAGAATACATTAAGTGAAGACTCAATTCAGGCCAGCTCCATGCATACAAGGCATGTCCAAAAGCTTTTAGCAGTACAAGATTTTCTAGTTTTTTTCCCAGGTAACCTTCTTTAGCTTGGCGTCCTCTACTGTTTTGTTTACTACCGTTAGCGCCCGTTGCCAAAATCAGGAAGCAGGCTTAACAAATAAATAAATAAATAAAGGGTTTCAGTTGAAACCGAGGCAGGTGAGATGAGTATTGAAGACAAGTCCAAGTGTGAGTATCCCAAAGATAGAGAAAACTTGTAGAAAATAGGAAAAACATCTTGAGCAACAGGAAAGGTCTGCAGTGTAAACTCTTTGCTTCTTCGAGTTAACCTCCTCTTAAGGATATCTTCCCTAGCCTCAGGGAGAGAGTGAACCATAACCAACAAGACACATTTGTTGTCCTTTGGGGGGGGGGGGAAACCTTTGAGATTCTTTGACTAGTAAAAACATGCTGCTTCCGCCGCAGCCGCCACCATCCATCTTGTTCCCTTCCACTTGAAATGCATGGTCTGAGTCGACCTCTCACCTCCACAGCCGTGTCACTTCCTCCCTCCAGCGGCGTCCCGCCCCAGGAGGAGGGGGCAGACGGGTCACAGGGGTCAGCAGGTTGAGCTGTCAGCACAGGTTTCGCGTCTTAAGTAGGACATGTGAAGGATTGTGGTGGGACACACAGAGACTGCAGGACACAGTGTGGGGTCACAGCAGATCTGATGTATCACTTTTATTGCTGTGAACCGCTTGGTCTTTTACTCCATCACTTCTTCAATACTCCTTCACTGTCAGCCTTTATGTGAAAGGGTAAGCTCTCTTTAGCAGCACTCTACTACAGCTCACCTGCCGCTTACCTTGGAATGCTGACATCATTAAGCACAACTATTTCAGTGCTTTCCTTATCAAACCACTATCAGTATAATCTGAATAATGTTGGTCAATTTTGAAGAAGACATATTGTGCTAATGTTCTGGTTCATATTTGTAGTTTGTTCCTCTACTGTGACATATTTCCATGCTTTGATGTTCAAAAAGCTCTTTATTTTTCAGCACCTCTTTTCACCCTCTGTCTGAAACCAGAGCCCAGTGTGCTCTGATTGGTTAGCTTGCCGGTTCAATTGTCCATCCATTACAACAACATGATTGATGAAGTCATTAAAACATATTTTGCAAATTCATTTAGCTCATTTGACCACTGCACCTAACAGCAAAATATCCTATACTCTAGATCTGTTACGGTGAGGGTAAGGCTGCTGGAGCCAAGCGCATTACCAAGACAGGGCAGGCAGTTATTGGAAAATAAACAAAAGGCAAGCTTTTATTTAAAAAGCTGTAACAAAAAGAGGGACCAGACCAGGTAACGTAAAAACCACAAAACAAAGAAAAACGAACAAGTACCAGCCAGAGGACACAAAGAACAGGAGCAGAAACGCGGACAGGGACAGGAAGGAAACATAGATGACGATCGCACACAGAACATAAGGGAAGACAGACCTAAATACACACAAGATAATCACAGAGACAAGACACAGCTGGAGAGGGGAGGTGAAACACATGGGCAGCAGGTGAACACACAGGAGGGAAAACACAGGAAGTAAAACCAGAAGGGACACAAGGAGGAAAATATATTTCAAAATAAAACTGGTAACTATCATCAAACACCCATAATCATGGCACTTTAATGTCCCAACTTTATTCTATTACTCCTTATTCATCATTAGTAGTAGTAACAATACTGGTAATAGTAGTACTCTTAACATTTGTAGTATATAATGCCTCTGGCCATTAAGGTCACCTGTGCAGAGGCTAAAAAACATGCTAACATTTAGAAGACTGCCAGGCTCTTAGCAGCAGTGTATACAGTATGCAGTGTTTTTAACAAGTGCTACTGCATGGCTCACTGGATTAGGGTGGGTAAGTGTAGGGTGGCTCGGAATAGATATGACTTGTTTTGTATTTTTATCAGCTCCACAGATGTTTAATAGACGCTCTCAGTATGAAGTCAAAGAACAAATTATGCTTACCTGCTTAAACAGGACAGGAATTCATGTCTTTGTCCTATGAAGTGCCTGCAGCTCTTTCCCTTCGTCACCTTCCTCTCTCCTCTGTTTTCTTCCTGGTTATCTATTATTTCTTTTTTATCTGTCCTCTATGTGTGATCATCTGAAACATCTCTGTCAACATTGTGTTGCGTGATTGTATGTTTTCATGCATTTATAAGTGTGAATCTATGAAGGAACATCTGCCTGGTCATGCTGGCGAGGGACAAACAGCGAGGGGGAATTCTTAACAGGCCTCAAATAAACAGCCTGACAAAGAGAATTGGGGAGGACACTGAAATCTACCAATCAACTGATTCTCCTTTCACTTAACCTGGGGTTGAAAAGATAGGTGAACCTCCTTGAACAAATGCTGGGGAGACCAAAGAGTTGACTGAAAGTTACTCGCAGTCTTTATTTGGGTGGCGACGGGACGGGCTGTTTGCTCAGGCTTTGGATCGACTCACAAATCAAAGTGTGTGTCAGAAAGGAGAGATTAGGGAGCCAGAGTGAGTCTGGGATTCTACCTGCCCACTTCTCTCTTTGTCGTCACCCACCTGGATGAATTGTTATAACATTGTGTAACACACCCAAACAGACGCACACAGAAACTAGCTAATACCCTGAGAAAATGCAGCTGTTTATCCACTGCTTCTGAACTGAAGATGGGCTGTTTGAAGCGCTAATGAGTGTGGCATTGTGGGAGATTCCCCTTTCATTGAAGCATTTTCTTGCTCTCGGTGTGGCCCATCCCAGCAGCTGCTGTCATCTCAGGACACAACACAGGCTTTTAAGCTGTTAATACACTGTTAGCGCACTCATGCATGGAGATAGGGGCAGAGAGGATTAAGGGAAATACGCAAAAACAATGACAGAGTTCCAAAGAAAAAGAGGAAGGTGCAGCTCTTTGGCACTTTCATCAACTGTTATAAATATTGTCCCATGCCATCAAACTGGTTTGGATAGAGATACAGGACAAACAGTTGATCCAGGTTTCCTGTGAATTGCATACTGGTGAGGTTTGTCTGTGTGTTTATCAGGAAGCAGGTAACTGATGTGCTGTGCCAGGAGCTCAGGTTTCAAAGACCAGGATGGATAATAGGAGACGTTTAAAAAGCCACCTCAGACAATGCCGGATCTTAAGTCCTGGATGTCTTGCTCCTCATTCAGCTGATCCCATTTCCTGACTTCTGAAGATTGAGGGATCTAACTCAAACCTCGCTGCTTTTCACCTGCTTTGTTTTCCCGCTGTGTTCACTCGGTTTGGAAAACAAAAGGGAAAATATGTGTTTGGACAACTTCACATTTCACTGCCTTTTTATGCCACAGCTTCCCCACCTCCCATGCTCCATTACTGCTTCACTCGTCTCCCACTCTTTATGTTCCCCCTAGGTGAATTGAACCTTATCTTCCCTTAAAACGAAGCTCCGGGAGAGAAGGGTGGGGCCTTACCTTTCGGAAGTCAAGTTAGCATTCTGACCCGCCGTGCTGAAAGGTCCTCAGGCTTCACTGCATCGCTCTCATAAGATGATCTCTATGAGGAAAGCAGGAGATTACACCCGATAGGAAGGAGACTTAGCATTAAGTCAATTGGCTCCTTTGTGGAATAATCTGCTCTCCTCATCCAAATCATTGTGATGAGTGACAAGGCCTCAAGTGCGTATGAGAGGAGGGGAAGAAATAGTAGTTATTTATTAACTCAGCTTCTTTTCTCATGTTACATGAAACCACTGCTATGAGATCTGGTTTCATGTGACGGGCACACTTCTGTTTTATTGTAATTTAATTCAATAATTATTAAAGGGGACATATTATAATTGTTTGGGGTTTCCCTTTCCTGTCGTGTGTAATATAGGGTTGTGTGTATGTAAATGTTCTGCAAAGGCTAAAACATAGTGGCATCACTACGCTACACTTGTGATTAGCGCTCCAACACATTGTACGTGATAGGCTAAGGGGCGGGACATCTCTAAGCGGTTGACCACAACAGAGCCGGCCAGATAGTCAATCAGAGCAGACTGGGCTCTGGTTTCAGACAGAGGGTGAAAAGAGGTGCTGCAGCACAGGTAGTATGAGAAGAATAAAGAGCTTTTTGAACATTGAAACATCACAGTAGAGGCACAAAACATGAAACTCTATAATAGCATAATAGGGCGTCCTTTAAAACAATTTTTTGTGTTTACCAGTGCTTGAAATGTCACACCCACTTAAACTGTAAAATTACTACAGTGACAAAGTATCATATCTTAGACACATTAAAGACTTAATTTCACAACAACCAAATTGTGTCAGGGCTTATTTTATCCGATTCTCAGGAATTTCCCATTTGTTGTCATGGTATGTAATGGCATGTAATGATGACAACTTACAGAACTCTGTGCCTGCGGTGCTTCTCTGTGTTACCTGCAAATGTCATTATCTAAAATCATTCACCATCCCTCTGACTGTCTTCATACTTGACTGCATATTGTGTCTTCTAGGAATGGCATCAGTGGGATTTGCTCAGGACTAGCCTCAGGAGGTGATCTCAGGTAAGACTTTTTCTTTTCTTCTCTTTGCCTACGTGAGCTACCGATTCATGTGAGCAACATCTCGTCCATGCGTCCTATTTCTGTGTTTGAACTTGCTGGATCTCAAGCCAAACTCGCCTGAATGATCATAATTTGAATGACTCACAATCTGTTTACACATTACATGTCAAATAGCCCTGGGCTGTGTGTAAGGAAATGTGTCATGCATGTCCTGAAACATGAGATGCAGATGACACATGACAGAGGAAAGAGGAAACAATCAATTAGGTGTTAATGCTCCGAGAAGCTGGTATAGGTTGTGTTTGTGAATGCTCCTGCTATCCTCAGATGCCATCTCTGTTAACAATAGATCTTAGCGCTGCTGGGCTTCTAGTTTTGTTTTGATTGAAACCAGTTTCGCTTGCTTGTCTGTCGGTCGCAGGAGCTTTAAAAAAGCTTTCTTCTGCCTGTTTATCTTCTTCTGTCATGCTTGTTTTAAAAAAAAAAGAAACGTTATGAGTAAGTGGAAATGGTGGCTCATTACTGATCTTACTTGAAAGTTATTGTAGCTGGGATTAGCCGGCCTGTGCTGATGTTGACATGTGTTTCACAACCGCATGTTTGTGGAGTTACTTCACTTATGTCATATTAGGGTTTGTCAAGTTCATGGCTGGTGTTGTTTATTCTCACACTTGCTGCAGGTGTATAAATCCCTGACAATAGGAAATACAAGTAGCTTTCATTAAGGTAAAGGTCAGCAGTGATCTATTATTGACCTTGTTACTGTCATTTTCAGTATCACAATGATATGATACCAGTACCGTGTCTTTCTCTGCCATCGAAACCACACAGGCATGGATTCCTGTAAATGTTAGGTTTAGGTGCTTTCGCTGCCTCTATCATTTTGCACACAATGATCGAATTGTTTTTTTAAATTGCTAATCAAATTTATTATGTCGCGATAATGTATAACACATTGTTCATCATAGGATAGAAGTGTAGAGATGTTCTTTTTTTTGCCACACCATATACCTTCTTTTTTATTTGTAAGTAGTTCTAGCTACTTTTACCACCTCAAAGGTAATAAGCAAGAAAACAAGTGTTGTTACAAAAAGAAAAAAGAAAGATAACAAAATGGCAAATGAGAGTTGCAAAAAATTAGTTTGAGGAGCTTTTATTTACAAAAATAGTCAGGCAAAAACAAAAGGACCAACAATATAATTGATGCAATTTTTAATAGACAGCAAAAGGGATTTTTAGCCACATGTCAGGTTTTTCGCCACTCTCAGACTAGATAGATCAATTGTCTTGCATTGTAAACAATCAGACATGTTACTGCCAGTTCTTATACTGAATAAATACTATGCATTATAAGAATCACTGTTCCTGGTAAAATACCTTAAATAAATAAAACAATTGAATCGATAAAATAATTTGGTATTATGCAGTTAAGTATGCTACTCTTGCTATTACACAATGACACCTGGCTAACAGTTTTGACTAAACAGTGGATGTGTGTAATGCTGTGACTGTAGATTTATTGTGGTGCATGCCCTGACTACAATTATAGATACACAAAATGTTTCTGAAGGAACGTTTATGAATGTTTATTTTATTATTTGCCATCTGCAATCAGTGTCTGCAATTGTGTCTTTGTCACAAGTGCAAACTAGTCATAAAAAACTAGATTGCTTCAAGCACACAAATTCAAAAAGAATGGATCACTGAAGAAACAGAAATAATTGAGTTTGAAAAGGTTGCTTGAGACCGCAAAATAAATTATGACAAAATACACTGAAACATGTGTGACAGTAGAATTAAGCTCAATGGCACTTAAAAAGAGGAAGAATAGAAAAGAAAAGGAAGGGAAAAGTGATACAAAAGTATTATTGTTGTCGTCTTTCTTTGTCCATGCTTTAGAGTTTCAACATGTTGTCTAAGCAATGTTGGTTCCAATAGGGTTGAAAGTGGCAGGACACATTTGTATGTTAAGTAATCCTTAAAGTTGTGTAACTTTTTTATCCCGCATTGTATGTTATAATTATGAAATAGTTTGCATCCCCTGCAAGTGATGTTCCCTGTTGAGTTACACTAGCATCTTTCTACAGATGATGGACATGCTTACCCATAGAATGTATACATGTGACATCACCCATACTGTATGTTTCTGAAGCTGTAGAGACTGCACCCACTTGTCATTGAAAGCGGCCACCCCCTTAATTAAACTTAATTTTAACCCTGAATGTAATTTAAATTGCCAATATAAAAAAAAAATCACCACTCAGAGTTCTCAGGAATGGGATAATTAGCTACACAAAACAGTTTTTTATACCGGGAACACCTGTTGATTTCTTCTGTCTTGGGCTTTTTAACATGGGGGTCTATGTAGATTGAATCGCTTTTGGAGCTATGTGGCCATCCGAGGAACTGCAGTGCACATCCGCATATACCCTTCATTTTACATCACGAGAGGTTGCCACTTAGGGGTTGGGTTGATAAGTGATCACCAAAAGACAAGCTTGCTTTTCATAAACTTGCACCCTAATTGGAAAAGTCTTGATTGTCGTCACTCATTTCACACCATACTTTACCATACACTTCCCTAATGCTAATTGGCCGCAGTCTTCTGAAGGAAAGGAAATGCATACATTGTAGTCCAGTGTGATAGATAGAGCATTCCTGGGGCAAGTGGCTGCTCTCAGCATGACTCGACACTTTTGACATGTGGTTGGCTGTGCAGCAGCAGAACACTTGTGTTCACAACGTTTGCCTGTTAGGATTAGCGCTGTGCAGCTGCTCCACTCCTCACAGCTCACCAAAACCGGGACTATCAGGACAGAGGTGGACCTCACTGGAACTCTTGCACCAACTTCCACAAATCACACTCATTTGCAAACATTGTGTGGACTTATTCTCAAAGGCAGGTATAACGCAAGTTCTACATGCAGATTACATTAAATGCACAAGATATTCATAGAATTTCCTGATTCACCATTGCTGAATTGCTTCATCAACTCATATGCCTTTAAAATGCAATTATCTTAACAGAATTAGGCCTTGTGTTAAGTTGTTTAGTTATAACTTAACTTAACTTTGTATCGCTGTTTGAGTGTTACTGTAAGTTATCAATGAGACCCCTGTCTTCTAGGTTAGGCCCTTGTTTTTCTTCATGTTCTAGAGCCAAACAGAGGAAACATCTGCTTATGCTGTTCTAACTGCTCCAGATCCACACACACACACACACACACACACACACACACACACACACACACACACACACACACACACACACACACACACACACACACACACACACACACACACACAGATGCTGCCTGTCTTCCTCTCATCCTCATCCTGTCACAACCACTGTGCAGTTTGTCCTCCCCATCAGGACCTGCTCTGACAGCTGCTCTGGCATCCAAATCTATAAGTCCCATTCACCCAATCAACCAACAAATACAACAGGTTATATTATGTTGTAGCAGCACTATAACTACATAACTTATGAGGGAGAATTTAGAAACTGCATGCTGTAGAGTCTGGGGAAACAAATGATACTGAAAAAGCCCTAAAAAAGCTAGGATCTAAGCCAAGGCCATTTCCATAAGTGACAAATAATGACTGTGCCCTGTGATTCGGTTCAGCTCCAATGGGGTTCTTCCTTGGATCATGCTTCAGCCTTTTACCAACTTACTTTTAAAGCAAGTCTTCCCAACTCAAATACATAAGACAATATGGTGGTTGACTGTTCCTTGGAAGATGATTGTTGCTCACTGCCCTACAAAAACTAATTGTCACGGCAGGGTAAGGTTAGAGCACATAACTACTGGGTTAATGGTATAGGATGATTTCGATTTGGTATAGAAGGATCGACCTTATTAGTTTTAAGAACAATTATTCAAACTAACCAACCAATCCCTTGCTGTTTTACAGTGTTTTAACAACACCATTAGACACCACTAGAAGCCTTTGTCGGGTAATCTTAGGTTGTTCAAATTTAAATAAGTGACCACTGCTTGAACACTTTGTTTGGATCAATAGCGCTTACAAAGATAAAAAGAATCCCCACAGATATCAGGAAACGTTCCTGGGAAGGGGACGCTGCAACAACGACTGTTTGTTGGTGCTACAGAGGATCAGACTCTCAAATGCCTCGCCATCACTGAGAGACAGAAATAGCCCTTGTGTGAGCCCTTTCAAAATTGTAGAATAATAACCCTCGTCACCCAAAAGGGAAAAGGCAAGGTCTGTCCTTCCCAGAGATTATGGTGGGAAGAATCGATGACTTCCTCCAACTTTCACCCTCAGGGAAAAGGGGACAACGTCCCCCTGGTATTAATAGTGTTCCTCTGATAGGCTGGCCAGTAAGCTGTCTGCTGGTTTCACAGCCTTTGGTCTCGTTGTGAGAACCTAGTGTCACTTTTTATATAATATACATCCCCTTACCTGTTTTTGTTAAGGTCCATGCCTCATGCTCTTTGTTGTACATCACAACCTTTCTACTGCACAATATACAATTGAGTGTCCCATCAGTAGACACCTAACACTGAGTATTTGATAGTTTTTCTTCTGCTCTCTGTCGGGTGGATGCTGTATTACTATTGGACCCTTGTGTCGTAAAATACCGGGAGCAAAGGTGATATGCGTCTCTCATTGACAGGGCTGTTATCCTGAATGGCAGGTTGTGAGTTTGCCTCAGGGCCAGAGGAGCCATTCACCCCGACACGTTGGTCACAATAGGAGCTGTAAATACAGCCGCTTAGCCTTTCAATTAGCTCATTGTTTCTTAAAGCACAGGATGTAACACTTCAGTGTATAGTTACAGAAAAGAAAACACTTGTGCTGGGAGAAAGTTTAAACAAAAAAAGAGTTTTTTAAAGGCATGAGTGTGATTAGAAACAATGGTGGGGTTAAATTGAGAAGTGATATATGCACATTGAATAGAATTTCTTTTTTCTTGACTTCTCAAAGAGTTATTATTTTCAGCTGGTTTGATAGCCTAATGCCCCAAATAGGTTCTCTGAAAGGAGAGCATGGGAAAAATTGCTGTCGTTGTGGAAACTGCTGGGAAAAGACTGAGTTCTCATTGGTAGCAGTGCATGGCATTGTGGGATGTGAGATGTGAGCTGAGAAACTGTTTTGATCCCTCTGAGAAGAAGTAGGAATCACGGGAACATGGACGCAAAAAGCAAACCGGTACCAAGCGATTAAACCGGACCAGAGCTGACCAGTTTGTGCTCCACTGGGTGAAGCAGTAGATGAGGGGTGGATGGTCAGTGATAGTGGCAGTGGGTGTAGGCAGGGTGGCCACTCTTGTTTCACAGTCGTCTGCTCCAACAGATTTTAAATCCCTTGACGTCCGTATGAGCAGTGGCGGCCCACATACCGACATACCAGGCTGATGGTTGCCTGCCCATTAGCAGGGCCCAAGTGGTGGAGCCCACCCAGGGCTGCGGACCCTCTCCTGCCCACCTTCTGCCTTCCTGCCCAGCCCTGGCTCTGGATCAGAGGCAGGCCTCACGTCGGGGGACAGGGCTAATGATGGTCACAGCCATGCCATCTCTTTCATGCCCCAACCCAAGAGTACAATTTAGCCTAATGCTATTTCCTGCAGATAAGAGGCAGACAAGCTCCTTTTACTTCTATTTCCTCATCAGAGGTTTGGGAGGTGAGCAATGGCAAAATATGGGATTCAGTCCATGATTTGTTACATCATCAGCTGGTTGGGTTTCGCTACGGCAGCTACCATGCCTGCTGTCACAATGCATTCATTTGAAATATCAGAGAAGTCATTAATGAAGTGGGATGAAATAAAGATTGGCCAATTGATGTGCACAGAACCAGATCTAGTTATCCATATCGAACCATTTTGCCCTCCATCAGTCCCTAAGTGCCTTAATCAGGGCTTTGTTACGAGATTGTTCTACTCACCAAAGACCTTGCAAATTGTTTCCAGCTTTAAAGGAGATTGTTGGAGATATTCATGCTACTTGGAAAAGGTCTCTTTTTTCAGAGCACTGCAGTCAAACATTGTCCTCTTCAAATATACAAAACCTTTGCAGTCGAAGAAATTGCTTAATAAATCACAAGATTGACATAAGTTTCTGCTGGATATCAACATAAAAGAAGAGAAGAGTTCCAAAAAAAAATGTCCCCTCAATGTAAGGAGGAAAGTAAACAATAACAAAAAAGAAAAGTATATTGAGCTAGCATAAGCCAACAAAACAATTGACAACAAGAAGTTCATAAAATGAGCAGAAAGACAAATCATTTAAACCTTTTGAATTGAATTTAGTGTTGTTAGGATACAGAGCTGTTTTACCATGAATTACTTCTGACATGTCACATTTAAAAACACTACAATCTGATTTGCATTTTTAATCCGAAACAAAGCATGAGATGTATGTTTGTAACTATATCGGTCAATGCTGCGGACTTATGTTCCCTTAAGCCTGTAGCTACAACACGCTTCCTGCTTCGAGAATCTACGTCATAAAGCCAGCTGAGTACAGTGAGGGCAATTGTGGATCCTCTTGGCATTTGGTATCGTCCCTCCGCCTGTCTCCGTCTCGCTCTCTCTGTTTGAGGACAACAGTGTCGTCAGAGGGGATGGCAGGCATGGTCTGAGCAACGCACACACACCCGTCCACGCGCCCCTCTGATCCCAATCATTCATAAATTCAGCCAGAGAGATTTGTATCCACCATCCGCCCTGCAGTGTCTGTTATTTCTGTCCCCTTCGTCCCTTTGGCTATTAGGGAGGAACGAGATGTCCCAGTGCACACAATCCCACTCACATGTTTGATGATGACGACAGCCATCTGTCTCTTTTAATCATCTCAACAAAAAAATGTATACATTTATATGCCCATCATTCACTTTGTTTCCACTTAACTGAATGTATCTTCAGTTCAGTTCAGTTTTTCTATTTCACTTCTTCCTCTTTCAGTATATAGCCACTTTCTCACCGTTTCTCCCTGTCCCTCGGCCAGCAAAAAAAAAACAGCAGTGAAATTTCCCCTCAGCCATTTAGCCCAGATTCAACACTGAAAGGCAGGCGGGCAGCATCGAGGCTGTAACTCACCAGAATGTAAATAGAGCAGTGTTTTTCACATTACTTCACCGCTTATTTTTAGTAGCTGAACAAGAGCAGGCAAGGGTGTGCCTTTTCAAGCCCCGACTGTAAGTCTTATCAGCTGAATACACAGAAGAGGAAAAAAAAGGAGAGAAATTATAAATCAAACAAAACAATAATGACACAACACAGGAAGTAATGTGTTGATTTATGGTGTAACGTTTAACTGTAACTGACAGACAGGTTTTTTAACATAGGGGAAGAGTGTTGTCTCTGTTTCACATGTTTACTCAACCATATTGTGTCATTTGTTGCAGTATTTTTGCATTAGACTAGGTGGCACCTTTAAAAGGAAATTTACTCAGTTCAATTTGGTAGTTTGCCCAAAGGCTCTTCAGCAGCGTTCTTCAGACGTACAGTAGCTGCCAGCCATTCCTCGATTACTGGTCCAGATCCAGCTCACAGCTTCCCCTTAACTTCCAGGAATCTAACTAGTAACTCCAGTCTGTTTGAGCAGTCAGTGGGGAAGCTAAGTGGTGTCTCATTGCCTCTGCGCCTGGATGTCTTCCTCCCAGCCGCCCCTCTGCTCACACCAGGAAATGTCTTTTTCCAACTCATTCTCCAATGTGCTTAATTCCACCCATGCTCTCCAGCAACCAAGCCAACAGCACTGTTGCTAGCTCTCCACTATAGCTCTAACCCCTTTTACACGTTGATTGCCCCTCTGCGGAAATAGAGAGGCGCTCATTAGATGAGGTCATTTTGTGGGCTTACCCAGGAGTTAGCATCTGCTAGTTTCCTCAACAAGAGCATTGTTTTGTTAGCAGGATAATCCCCACATATAAGCACAACTTTAATCACTTTTAAATGCAATCAGCCTAAGTAAATCGCTAATAGGCTAGTTAGGCTAATAAAAAAAGGACATTGCAGTCAACACCATTGCTTCATGTCAGCTAAGCTAAAGGCTAAGTGATGTTAATAGTGACATAAGCCTCTTGTTAGCCACCCAAGTTGATAACAAAAAAACATTGTTGTGAGATGAAGGAGTGGGAATAGCTGAAATGCTAACACATTTCTGGGTTTCAGGACTCATTCCTGCATAATACATGACTTACATTACAACAACAGGTTATCAGGTTATGTGCCTATGTGAGGAAATCTGCAAGGTAATGAACTTTAGGCTTTTCTCACACTGCACGTATTAGGTATTGTTTCCTCAACTGAGCACAGATCATGCAAGTTTTCTCACACAAAAACGTGGATGAAAGCATTCGAGGTTGAAGTGTTTGTGTGTGTCCTTATGTGTGTGTCTGCTGCGATGCAAGAGGTGCTAAACCCTCCATGTTCAGCTCAGTCACCGAACATGATGACTCAGTTAAATTTCCACTGAGGTAAGCTGTCACTCTCCGATGAGCAGTGAACTTACAGAAGCACTGAGTCACACACCACACACACACACAGAATCTAATGTCCCCAACTAGCTTACAGGCCAGCAACGATTACATGCTGAATATTTTCAATGAAGCCATCAATAAATACAACCGAACACAACTCTCTCCCACTCTGTGATGATCTTGGTGCGCAGCCATCGATGCTCACACACCGACACACACACTTACGCTTGGCCTTGTCCCTTTCCAAACAGCCCTTCTATAGTGAGAGACTCCAATGGAGTGGATCAGCTCCAGCTAAGACACCCTTTCACACTTCCTCCCCTTTCTCCGAACCCTCCCTCTGTGTGATCGCAGGGCCTTCCTTCCTTCCTTCCTACTGACACACAGGCCTGGGAGAGTCGCAGGGGAGTCAGGATGGCCGGATGTGCCCTGATCAGAAAACACAGAGACGGACGGACAGACAAGGAACAGACATGCAGACAGGAAGATGCTGCTGCTACCGTGGACTTTGGGCTCGGTTGTCTTCCCATCCGGAGCTACAAGGAGAGTTATATCATTCCTGTTTTGATAGGACAACAGGAAGGTTGGGGGGGGAAAAAGGAGGGGGGAAGCAACAGTCATTGAGGTCAGAGACAGAGACAGAGGTGTGTGTGGGTGAGAGCATGAAGCAGTATGAGGAAACAGAAGGAAACGTAACTCTGGATCAGAGAAGTGGCAGCGCTATAATCACGCCACTGGAGGTGTGTTTGACCTCAGGTCTGCAGGGGACTTTGACAAGGTCGTGATAAAAGGCCCGGCCCATCTGTATGCTGAACTGCCCCATTTTGTTTTTGTTACTGTTGTGGTTGCAAAAATTACAATATTATTTAAATGCCTCAGCAGGACACAGAGCATTAAAGTAATAAAACACACGTATGCTCCGTTTATTGATGTATGTAACTGAATTTCCAATGTGACCAAGCGTCCCTATAATTTTGTAGTTGTTTAAAGAATGTATTCAGGTGTGAACATCTCACAAAGCACAACTATATATATTCCACATAGAGGAGACAAATAACTAAATGCATTTAATGACATAAATTCAGAAGGAAAGTTCATTTTTTCAGGTTTTTGATACCCACAGACTTTACTATGTACAGGAACATACCTGATGTTTTCTCACTCTAGCCCCTCCTCCTGAATCTAATAAAGCAATAAAACACACAAAGTAAATTAAGACTAGAGCCTGTTTTGCCTCAAGAGTGTAGACTTTGCACACAGGAAGAGCCCTGACTATAGAAAGAAACCTCACGGCTTAGTGTGCAGCCTTCTACCTGCATGCTAGACTGTAGGCTGTTGTACAGCAACTCTCATATGGAGCATTTGACTTCCAGAGCACTTCTTCTCAATGCAGTTTATCTCCTCCGCAAGACAGCCATTTCCTCCGCTGTTCTCTTGGGGAACAGTGGAAGAGCAATGATAGCAAGTGGCTGTAAGGGCAGAAGAAAGAGAAGAAAGAAAAGAAAGCGGAGACAAGGAAGGGTCACAATAATAGCAATCTCTCTTCTGGCCCCCCTTTTCTTTCTCAGAAGAGGATACAGTGAGTGCCAGCTGTGCTCTGCTGCTGCTGTACAGTGCACACTACTTCAGAGAAGTCACCCTCACTGCACTCCATCCACCCCATTGAACTGCCAGCTCTGGCAATCAATTCTGAGCCTTGTGCTGTCACTGCTGGCCTCTGGACACAGCAGCTGGCTGCAGGAAGACAAGCGCTCCTCCACAGAGTCTGTCCCCCGATCAGCTGCACCCAGCTGTCCAGCAGCAGCCCCGCTATTCAGAGCGCTGCTGCCGCGGGTGAGGGAGGCCTCTTTCACTGTCGAGTCCCCTCCACCATACTTTCTTTTTCACTTCTTCCTTCCTAAATTCTCAGCCGTACACACACACATCCGCCCTTGAGCTGCGCAGCAGGCCTCATGCGTCTGTCTGGGTTGGCTTTCGGTCTTTCTTTCTTCCCAAAGTCAAATTGTCCATCTGTCTCTGCCTTCACTAACTTTTTATTCCACTATTTTCATCTTGCTTTCTCTCTCCTATCCATTCTGCCCCTGTCTTCCATGCTGGGTCTTTAGATGAACTTCCCTTTCCTTTTTTGCCGTTGTAGCCTTTCTTTCTATTGCCTCCATCTATGTCCCTTCTGTCTCTGTGTTGCGCGGTACCCATTCCTCTTTTCCTTCTTTGTTGGTTGCCATGTCTCAGTTTCTCCGCTCCTTTCTCTGCAGGCCTGTCCCCCTCCTTTTTTTTGCCACTCGCTCTTATTTCTGCACAATTTCCCTCTCATTCTCTGTCGCCCTGCTGCAATCTAAACTATACCCTCTTTTTTTTCCAAATGTCACAATACTGTATCTTTTCTTTCCCTTTTTCTTTAGAGTTACTTCTTTTTCTATCCTCCTTTCTGCTGTATTTTTTTTACAGGTGTCTGTAAGGCGGGGATTTACATTTTCTCAGGACAGGCAGCCCGTGGAGAGAGGCCTGCTGGCAGATCAAAGGCTCCGGCTGTAAAACGATCTGAAAGAGTCCAGCATTAGCATCCATCAGGGTACCTTGAAAGCTCCCTGGTCAGCCGAGAGGGAAGCTGAGGGCCCCCCAAAGTGAAAGCCCAGTCTGGAGAGGGGTGATGGAGGGGCGGAGGGAGGGTAGAATGGGGGTGGAGAGAAAAAGAGAGAGGTGGAGAGATGAATAACAGGCTCCTCGGCTGAAGACATGAAGGAAATATTTCCACGTGGGAGGAAAATTCCCATAACAAGCTGCAAATGTTTTTATTTCTCTTTTGGATTCAGCCCCCCCTTCCTCCCCCGCCTCTTCCTCCAGCACTTCCTCTCTCTTCTCTTCCTCTCTATCTTTCTAATTTATTTAAGGCTGTAAGGGGAGACCATCTCCATCTGTGCGCCATCTCCACTCAGCTCACCAAAATCCAGACTTTTACTACTCCACCCTGCAGTATAGGGTCATGTCTGGTCGGGGATGGGAAGTGGAGGGAAGGATAGAGTGTGGGAGGAAGAGAAACCCGGATTGCCTTCATAAATTGTTACTCTTTACATCAGAATTGAAAGTGGGAGAAAAGTAGGGATGGCAGGAGTATGTGGGCTGTGTGTGTGTGTGTGTGTGTGTGTGTGTGTGTGTGTGTGTGTGTGTGTGTGTGTGTGTGTGTGTGTGTGTGTGTGTGTGTGTGTGTGTGTGTGTGTGTGTGTGTGTGTGTGTGTGTGTGTGTGTGTGTGTGTGTGTGTGTGTATGTATGTTCCTTCTATGCAATAAGCATGATTCACAGTCTTGAAATGGATAGGTACCTAACATGTGTGATAGGGATTAAGATTAGACCTGCATTCCTGGTGTGTTCCGGTGCCTGCACATTTGTTTCTTTTTCAATAACAACAGTTAGGCCACATTCGTCGCATAAATCTAAAAATCTGCATCCTTGTGATTCCCTCAAGAAATACGATTTATAGACACTGAGACCCGTGAACACTAAGCTCTTTTTTTTCTTTTTTCCAGGAAAGACTTTCAGCTGTGCTATGTAGTGATAACTTTCACACGTCTTGCAGTTTTCAAATTCCCAAATCTCCAGTAACCAGTGGTGACGATGCACTTTTAAGCGCTACCCCTTTCCCCAGCACCCTTACCGTAACAGGAAGTCGGGTTAGCCATGATGGATCTGTGAATGAATCCATATTTGTTGGAGGTTTGGTCTGTGTTTCCAAATCCCATAGCTCTACAAAGTGCACCTCATGGTCGAGTATGAGTTATGGCTGAACAGGTCTCCTGGAAAACGGAGTGAAAGGATTTTGAACGAGTAACAATAAAATGACACGTGTCTCGGAAGGGTGTAACACTTGAAATTTCTTAGGCATGGAACGTTTTAAAAAATCTGTTTAGTTTAGAATGAGTCAGAGGTACAATGGAAAAAACATTGTCACTGGAAATAATCAGTCGTTTTGTCTTTTTAATCTTTATATATAGGTATTGCAATTAGTTGTCACCAGATTTAGGAAACTCAAGTTTATGAGAAATGTTAGTAGAAATGTTGCTTGACTATATTTAGGCATGGGAATTTAGGGCACTTTTACACTAATGGGTGTTTATAGGTTTAAGGTCAAACTGTCCTCTCAGCCAATTAAGAGGGATTATTTCAGAGTCTTTAACTGCTGTAACAGGTGTGCTGGAGGGCTAAATTGTTTCCCCCTGCATTGTCATCGGAGACATTTGTCTATCCAAATCGGACCCTGAAGTGTCCTCATAGTATGAATCCTTGGTAAATCTCCACTTTGCAAAATAATACAATATATTTTTTAAATGTATGACCCTTTAACATGTAAATAATCTGCAAAGATCATTATGTGAAGGAAAAACATGTTTATTAAGAAGCATAGGTAAGGATTTTGATCTGATAGTGAATATGATTGGCTGATCTCAACCACACAACCCATATGCTACATATTTGTGTACATGTAACAAAACTGTAAAATGTGACATACACATTTGCAGAAGCGTAGTCACAAAGATCAACACACACTTATGCACACATACTCAACATACTTGACATACAACATACTCTGGTTGTGTGTCCCTCAATGTGCAGCTTGTGGATACTCCTTCGTGCGGGGACTTCTGGGCTTCTGCCTTAGCTCGGTAATGGATGTCCCATTTGCACACACACACACACACACACACACACACACACACACACATATATATATATATATATATATATATATATATATATATATATACACACACACACACACACATATACACACACACACACACACACACACAGATACAGACAGACAGACAGACAGACAGACAGACAGACAGACAGTGGCGGGGCTCAGCTCATCTGTCCTGTCC
>NW_011362156.1:0-2684 GCF_000735185.1 Notothenia coriiceps
CTCTCCTGCTGATGTTCAGGTGTATATCAGTATGTAGTGTCTCTACTTTAAAGAGTCCTCTCCTGCTGATGTTCAGGTGTATGTCAGTACACTACATACTGATATACACCTGAACATCAGCAGGAGAGNGTGTCTCTACTTTAAAGAGTCCTCTCCTGCTGATGTGGTGTGTGTGTGTGTGTGTGTGTGTGTGTGTGTGTGTGTGTGTGTGTGTGTGTGTGTGCGTGCGTGTGTGTGTGTTGGACGGCCGCCTGATAAAAGATGCCAAATGCAACCAGGGCGCTTTATTTGGCAGGAAGTCAGCGGGACGGAAAAAAAAGGGAGCATGAAGAACAAACATGGCCTTTCTCTGGTGTCTCGTTATGAAGGAGGCAGCGCGCCGTGAGGCCGGACACACCCTGCCGCTCACTTCCTTCTAATAACAAGACCCAAAATAACACGTGTCAAAGTGCAGCTTGTGTCCAGCCTGTGGGGTGGAGTGTAAACAGGTTATGTTATATAATTTAATGATATAATTACAAACATCATTAAATAATTTACTACTTAATTCAGCTGCCACAAAGTGTCTGGGCTCCCAACAGAGTTCCAATTTCATCTCACATTAGTTTGTTAAAAACACTTTTTTTGAAAACGTATTTATTGCTTAAAATTTTATTTTTGGGTTTTTATTATTAGTGTCATTTCTTTGTAATTTGTTCTTTTTGTTCTTCCTATTGTTTTTGCTTTTCTCTGATTTTAGATTTGATTCATTTTCTTAAAATGTCCTTATTTGTTACCTAACTTTTCTTTATTTTGTATTTCTCTTTCCATTTTTTTTTTATACCTCTTATCTATTTCTCTTTATATTTCCACTTTATGAATCAAGTCATTATTTTCTGGATTTTTTTTATAGTTCCAAATTTGTATAGTTACTTACTATTTTGTATTTATTTCTTTATTTTTTCCTTACCACATTTTTCTTTTTATACGTTTACCTTTTATTAATAAATAATATATCCTCTCTCAGACGGACATATTTCACCGGAGGAGAGAGTCCCTCGTTGACCTCTATAAATCCTCTTGACCTCTGGAGGCCGTTACAGAGCGTCAGGACTCGGACACACGATCCATCAGATTCTCCTCCCAGCAAAATCACCGTCTGACAGCAAAGAGATGAGTAGAGGAGCTTCATGGAGCCGTTCAGGGACAAGAGACACGTTTGACTCCTCCGATCAATAAGTTACTGTGACTCCGATACTCAGGAGGAGCATTAACCCCTCTAACATCAGAGAATAACCTTTAAAGAGTCCTCTCCTGCTGATGTTCAGGTGTATATCAGTATGTAGTGTCTCTACTTTAAAGAGTCCTCTCCTGCTGATGTTCAGGTGTATATCAGTATGTAGTGTCTCTACTTTAAAGAGTGCTCTCCTGCTGACGTTCAGGTGTATATCAGTATGTAGTGTCTCTACTTTAAAGAGTCCTCTCCTGCTGATGTTCAGGTGTATATCAGTATGTAGTGTCTCTACTTTAAAGAGTCCTCTCCTGCTGATGTTCAGGTGTATATCAGTATGTAGTGTCTCTGCTTTAAAGAGTCCTCTCCTGCTGATGTTCAGGTGTATATCAGTATGTAGTGTCTCTACTTTAAAGAGTGCTCTCCTGCTGATGTTCAGGTGTATATCAGNTACATAGTGATATACACCTGAACATCAGCAGGAGAGGACTCTTTAAAGTAGAGACACTACATACTGATATACACCTGAACATCAGCAGGAGAGGACTCTTTAAAGTAGAGACACTACATACTGATATACACCTGAACATCAGCAGGAGAGCACTCTTTAAAGTAGAGACACTACATACTGATATACACCTGAACATCAGCAGGAGAGGACTCTTTAAAGTAGAGACACTACATACTGATATACACCTGAACATCAGCAGGAGAGGACTCTTTAAAGTAGAGACACTACATACTGATATACACCTGAACATCAGCAGGAGAGGACTCTTTAAAGTAGAGACACTACATACTGATATACACCTGAACATCAGCAGGAGAGGACTCTTTAAAGTAGAGACACTACATACTGATATACACCTGAACATCAGCTGAGACTGCCAAGGCACACTAGAGACACTACATACTGATATACACCTGAACATCAGCAGGAGAGGACTCTTTAAAGTAGAGACACTACATACTGATATACACCTGAACATCAGCAGGAGAGGACTCTTTAAAGTAGAGACACTACATACTGATATACACCTGAACATCAGCAGGAGAGGACTCTTTAAAGTAGAGACACTATATACGGATATACACCTGAACATCAGCAGGAGAGGACTCTTTAAAGTAGAGACACTACATACTGATATACACCTGAACATCAGCAGGAGAGGACTCTTTAAAGTAGAGACACTACATACTGATATACACCTGAACATCAGCAGGAGAGGACTCTTTAAAGTAGAGACACTACATACTGATATACACCTGAACATCAGCAGGAGAGGACTCTTTAAAGTAGAGACACTACATACTGATATACACCTGAACATCAGCAGGAGAGGACTCTTTAAAGTAGAGACACTACATACTGATATACACCTGCACATCAGCAGGAGAGGACTCTTTAAAGTAGAGACTCTACATACTGATATACACCTGAACATCAGCAGGAGAGGACTCTTTAAAGTAGAGA
>NW_011362156.1:3536-4245 GCF_000735185.1 Notothenia coriiceps
TATGCTGCTTAGTGCTGAGCTTTGAGCTTTCAGGATGCTGTAAAACAATGTGAGAAGCACTTTCTACTCGTTCAGACACTGCCGTAATGAGAAAATACTCTTAATCCAGCTCACACATACACACACACCGACACGCGCAGAGGCGTATTTCTGCTGCCGAGTGGTTTCTTGGTGAAAGCATATTGCGAGAGAAGCAGTTTAAGGAGTGGCAATTATAGTTTTGGACAACGTCATTGATTTAAACTCCTGATTAGAGGAAAGGTGACAGAGGTGGTACACACAATGGTGAGTGTAGGGGTGGGGTGAGGATGGGGGAATGGCACACAATCATGCTTGTTCCCACACAAACACACACACACAACATACACACACACACACACACACACACACACACACACACACACACACACACAAACACACACACACACACAGCCCTAGTCTCACCGTCAGTCATGGGAATGTCTCAGAATGGCAAGGGTCCCCCTCATTCCTTCTTTCATGTGTCTCTCTCTCTCCTGCTCTTTCTCTCTCCTTTTCTCGACACACCTGACTGAAATATTGATGTCTCCCAAGCGCTGCTGTTCATGCCTAAGTGGTTGTTTTTGTTTCAAAGAAAGGGTGACAGATTTAAACACACACACACACACACACACACACACACACACACACACACACACACACACACACACACACACACACACACACACAC
>NW_011362157.1:0-1890 GCF_000735185.1 Notothenia coriiceps
TCTTAAGCCATCGTATGACCGCCGGTGGAGTTTCTCAGGCTCCGGCAGCAACTTCGGGAGCGGTGGCAAAATCTTTGGCATGTCAAAGATGGCTTAAGATGCCCTCACGAATGGCCCGATGTTGCTACGATCAGAGCCGAATTTGAACTTTTCCTTTATCGTGTGTCCATCTGGTTGTTTTATTGCACAACAAAATCATGTAAACATATTATGTAAATAACCCAATTTGTGTTCTGTGAAACTAAAAAGGATATAATATATTATTTTGAAGGCGAGGAAGTTGTTGTTGCTATGGAAACAACATGACGGAGAAAACTTAATATCTTCTACATATAAAGACGGAGAAAGTAAAGAACAAAGTCGGAAAATATCAGTACAGTATCATAATACTTCAACATAATTGTTTGTGTTACTTTCGTTGCAGTTGTATGTCTTAAATGTAATGTAAATGTTGCCTTCGTGTGTGGTTCGGGGCCATCTTCGTGCGAAATTCACAATTCCATCTTCGTGTGTCCATCGGGTGTCAATTTCGGGACAGTGTGACAGGGGCTTTAGCGAGACCTTGTTAGTCAACAATCAGAACGGGAATCAAGCTAACGGCAAAAACGTAGGGTCGTTTTCATAATGTTGCCAGGCACTTTTGATGCAGTGTTGTTGCTCAATACTAAACCAAATTCAAAAACTGTTGTCCTCACAATCCCTCAGACTCAAAAACATGGGAAAATACCAGTTTCCACCAAATACTTTTTTCTGTTATTATCTGCTGGAGTTCCCTTCAGACATATGGTCATTTGTAGTGACTTTCACATATTAACATCACTTAGACGTGGCTAATACACAGTTCTACTGCATTTCCTTGAGATTTGTCACAGTGTATTGATGCTTCTCTGTTTTCCACCTCCTTCATCAAACAGACAGGAGGTCTGCAGATCTGAGTGGTGGAAGAACACAAAGGGGGATTGAGATGATGGGTGGAGGGGGACAGAGGAAGAAGTGTCAGAAAGAGCACAAAGACAACACCATCTGACTGCAGACAATTGTCTCAGTCATTAGCATGGGTTTAGGCCTCCTCTGAATCTCAGCAGGGCGTTTCTCTGGTGATACAGGCAAAGCTTTTATTGAGCAAATGATGATGTTGAAGTGGAGCTAATAGGCCTGCTTGTCCTTATGATAACCTTATACTCTGTAAAGCTTCAAATTAAGAATTCCACACTCTATATTATGGTAACGAGGGGTCTTATCGACTAAATCTGGTTCAATTGTCTTATATAAACCCCACAAAAGAACACAATTACTTCTGATAAGCAGCCTGACCTTATCTAGCACTTCCTATGGGACATTACGTTTTTCTTTCTGGCTGCCTTTCCACATTTAGTATCATTAAACTATGAACTACAAAGTTTCTTCACAATCTTTGTATCTCCCCAGAGTAAAACAAAAATAGGTCTGGAAAAGGGTTATTATTGTAAAGTTTAAAAAGTGTTTTTGTGAATTGAAACTACATAAGATTAATCTCTTTTCAGAAAAACTGAACTCGAAAGATATTGCAAATACTATATAAAACAAATAACAAGTCTTTATATATTTCAGTTTTGAGGGTTACATCAAAACGGAACAAAACAATTGAAGCATGAATTTCTGTCAACTCTTAACTAACTTAACGGATCATTTAAGTCAGAAATGTCAGCATCACGTGTCCAACTTAAAGGTCACCTATTATGCAAAATACACTTGTTCATGTCTGTTCTACATCAACATGTGTCCCCTCTTCTTCATGTCTCTTCTACATCAACATGTGTCCCCTCTGTGGAAAGAGACTCTGAAAGTTTCAGGAACAAAGATTCTCTCTCTGTTTGTCCTGATCCATTTCTATAAAAACCTGTCTGAAAA
>NW_011362158.1:0-4145 GCF_000735185.1 Notothenia coriiceps
GTGTGTGTGGGTGTCGCCTCAGGAAGAGAGTTTGTTTAATGTGGGAAAAAGAGGATTGTTCAAACACTGCGTCTTCCAAAAAGAGAAACCCTTGCAGCGGGGGGGGGGAAGCAGTGACCGATTCCATGCAGCTCCTTAATTTAACAATATTTCCTTAAAGCTGGGTAACATTGGAGAAGCTTTTTCATTCATCCAACAGAAAAACCCAGCCTTGTGTTGCAAACTCTTTTCAGATAACAGGAGCTATCAGCATTTAATCCAACATTCGCTAAATCCAGCAGGAAATTGGCACGTTGACACTGACAGTCAGTCCCCTCCGTTAAAAGACCCTCCCCAAAATGATCCATATCAACGTAAACATAACATGTGGTGTGAATCCAGTCCACCTGAGTGACTCCCGTCCACTGATCTAGGTCCAGGCTGGGACTCCGCTCCAGTGTCTCCCTGGATCCAGTGCTCCGGGTTTTTGGTTGCATTGTACTAACAGCCATTTATCCCTGTGTGCTGTGTGTCTGTTGCTGTCTGTAGTGTGTCTGTAAACGGCTGTAAACCCTTGGAATATCACCTCCTCTCATGGAATACCTGGGATCCGTGAATCTCCCCTCGCGACCGGACAACTGACGTCCCAAAGTGTGTGTTTCTCCCCGGGATGTGAGCGCCTGAACCCGGGAGCACGTTGACGATTATCCGCCAGTTTGGGAGCTAATCATAACCGTTCTTTTTTAAACTGGGATTACTGGGACATATATACATGAACGGTGGTCGGATACGGATTTCAAACGGGGTAAGTGTCTCTGTTACATCTTGGAAGTTGTGGTGGAGTCCACTTTTTATATTTTAAACGCGGGATACTTAGCTATCCTTGGGGTTAGCTTAGCTTAGCATAGCATAGCTTAGCTGCCTTTGTCTGCAGAGACCGGAGAGCTAAGGAGCATGAGTCCATTATCGGACACGTCCCCGTCTGACCTGCTTCTAATACATGAATGAGATAAGAAGAGCAGAGGTGGGAGAAGTACTCACATCTTGTGGTAAAAGTAAAAGTACTCAGATGTACTTGAGTAAAAGTAGAAGTACCAGAGTGTAGGAATACTCTGTTACAGTAAAAGTCCTGCATTCAAAATGTTCCTCAAGTGAAAGTAGAAAAGTATTCTCATCAAAATATAGTGAAAGTAGCGACAGTAAAAGTAGTCATTGTGCAGATTGGTCCATTTCAGAATAATAGAATATGATATGTTTTATAATGAATTCGATCATACGAAAGTGTTCTCCTATCCCCTGAATGACTTTGTAGTATACTGCAGGGTAGCTGGTGGATTTACTCCAGGTGGAACTAAAGTCTGATTTAACACTTGATTAGATTTCACATCATTCATCCACATCTGTAAAGTAACTAAAGGGATTAAATACATGTAGTGGAGGAAAAGTTCACACTATGAAGGGCCAGAACACACTTCAACTCAAACTTTATTTATAGAGCACTTTCCAAAGGTAACTTTCACAAGCTAAACAGACAAAAATAAAAACAATACTATCTCCCAGTTAAATAACTACAGTAAAACATACATAGATTTATGAAACAGCTTTACCTCCTTAAACAAAAAGTGGACTGACTCTTTAAGTCACAAAAGAGTGTCATATTTAAATACTTTATTGTGTTTGCCTACATCAGTTAAATGCTACCTGATGCAACCATACTATGTGGACATGTCACATGTTTACATATAATTAAATATACCCACATAAAGACAATCTTTCTATTAATCGTTATACTTTAGGTACATTGTGTTGATAATACTTTTGCACTTTTACTTAAGTAGCTTTTATGACATGATCATTTAACTTAATATACACCCTCCACTCTCTCCTGCTGTGTAATATCCCTGTAGTTTTGCTGTAAAGTAAAAATAAAAGCCCGCTGGCAGAGATGGAAATATAAACGCTTGTCCGATAATGGATCTATACGTTTGACAGGGAGGCTGAAAGCGCCGCATCGGTAAATGTCCATCACACGACAAATAAGACAAGTAATCAAGAGTTATATAAACCAAATGTGCGATATTAGAGATTGGCTCTTATATGTGACATATCGCCTGTAATGTCAGCGTTGTTGTGCGGGTGTAAATATTGTAAAGCGTCTAAAGATCTAAACCCTAAAGCAGCTCCGCGTCCGATAATGGATCTCGTTAGCATTGTAGCGGGCCACAGTGGGCCCTGGTAATAACTGCATACTTTCTCACAAATACCTTCATATAATTCGATGTGGCACTCTTTAGTGGGTGTTATTGTGTGTATTTAACACTCATATTATTAAGCTAACGCATCTGTGAGACGTTATTGGTGTGTGTGTGTTAGCTCCGATGCTAAAGGGCAGTGAGATCAAGGGCCGACTAGCTTTCCAGATATCCGGCTAACGGGAGCTAGGTTAGCTAGCTCCGTGGGAATGGTGTGTTAGCTAAATGTTCCTGATTCTTTACGTGTGAAATCAACCAATTTAACACCCTATAGGTTATAAGCATTTTAATCTTTGTCTTTGTCTATCGTCTCCTCGACAAAAACAGGCAAACAAACCAATAATATGTACCGTGGCTAACGCAGATGCTGGCTAACTATGATATACATAAATATCCCCTGATCTGATTATTCAATTAGATAAACTGTAATGATCCCAATTTGGGAATTATATTCGTAACAGCAGCATGTAGATAAGGCATTGCACATGAATTTAAATGAAAAATAAACAACAGTAAATATAAGATGTGAAAACAGTGAATATACACATAATCAATAATGGATGATATATATATCTATAGAATATGAATAAACAACATTACTCTGTCAATCAGCAAACACACCTGCTGGAAAACACCTGAGTGTGTGAAAACACCTCAGGGTTTCCATATTATCTATTTCTGAGACTTTCTGTTTTTTTGTCTGGTCTCTTCTGCAGGATATGGTTAGAGCTCCATCCCTGTGTTTTGGTTGTGAGAGTTAATACATGAAGACTTGAAGAGATCAGATGCTGCTTCCTGAATGAGATCACACACTTCATGTGATGCTGGCCCTCGATTAATTGTATTACACTTTTTATTGGGATAAATAACAGCCAGTGAAGGAGGGAGACACCTGTCACGTATTGAAATAATTAGTTGTTTGATTACTGACTGAACTACAGCACGGTCACATGACTTCACGTCACCACCGCTAAGCTAAAGGAGGCTAATGTTGGGCTATAAAGGAACTAATGGCGCATTTCAACTACAGCGCGGAGCTCGCTTTAAGCGTGCCGTGCCGTGCCGTGCCGTGCCCTGCCCGCTTTTGGTTGCGTTTCCACTCGGCGTAGTTCCGGCTAGCGGGTACTATTTCACAGTTTTTCTGGCCCCATAAAATCGAGGTTCTTTCCGGGCCAACAACCAGGCTGAGTCGGGCTGAGTATGCTAAACTAGAGAGAATCGCTGGCAAGGGGGCTACAACTACAACAAGATGAACATATTTTACCGTGATATAATTGTAATACACGTTTCAAAATGAACAACATACTGATACCGGTTAGTAAAAACCATGAATTAATGCTTTGACAAGTCTGCAGACAGACGGCAGGTGAAGAACCTTTTAAAATGCATGTTTTCTGAATGGAGATCGGCTAAGCTAACGCAGTATATGCTCCGACCGTCCACACTCACAACAACGGCCTACAGACATAAATAAACCAGCGACTGTATTCTCCATGACACAGACAGTCTGTGGTTTGGACTTGTTTAACTTCTGTCTAGTTTCTGAACAGATATGAGGAGCTGTGAGCTCTGAGGGCTAACAGCTAACGGCTGATGTTGTTTTTCTGGGGCTCTCATTGAAGATGACGTCACGGCTCCGCCTACACTGCGTTACTATAGATACTACCCCAGTTCCTAAACTGTAATGGAAATGCGCCATAAAGTGAGCCAGTCCTAACGAGGCCTAGCCATACCGAGCGAGGCCGAGTAGTGGAAATGCGCCATAACAGTCACATTTGTGTGTGAGGTGTAGGCCTGTCGCGATAATCGATAAATTGACTTATCGTACGATAAATAAAAATGGACTCGATAACTTTTCTGAGCTCAATAAATTGCCGTTTACATAAAGATGTGACCAGCATTTTAGCCTGGAGC
>NW_011362159.1:0-13801 GCF_000735185.1 Notothenia coriiceps
TGTGTTCACCTGGTGCCCCTGTGTTTTCTCCTCCCTCCTCACCTGTCTCTTGTTTGTTTGATTAGTCCTGTGTGCATTTAGGTTTTCTGTTAGTCTTTGTGAGTTCCTTGTTATAGTTGGACTGTGTTCACGGGGAAGAGTGTTCAGCTCTGTATCTGTAGCCTTGAAATAAAGGTATTTTCTGTTTATCTGCATTTGGGTCCTGCTTGCCTCACTCAACCCTGACAGATTTTTAGCAATGCCAACTTCCTCAGTGGAAGCTAGCTGAAGGGCTTTCTGTTCGAACCAGAGTGACATCTAGAGGTTGTTTTGTGCATAACATATCAACCAAAGGGTAGAGCTGGCTGAATCAGATGGAGTTCAACTTTTTTTTTTTTTTTCAACAAGATATCAAGACACAAAATGTGCTCTACCAAATGGTGGTGCTGGCAGTCAAAGTGTTTTTAATTAATTGAGTTAATCTAGCAGATTCTCAATAATACAACAGCAATTGTTAAATGGTCTGCATTTATATGGAGCTTTTCTATCAAAGCCCTATAAAACACAATCCAGGATTCACCCGTTCAATAATTCAATATGATAGTTGATTGGCCTTTATTGGAATCTTGTCAGCATGTTATCACACATTGAGATGTGCTGTTACAATCACATTGTCTTTCTTGATATTAAGAAGATACTGACGTGATTTATCACAAACTCTGATGGGACAAATATTGATGTAATATTATTTTTACATTAAAGAGGATATTATGCTTATTTTCAGGTTCACATTTGTGTTTCTGCCTACACTGTGACATGTTAACATGCTTTAATGTTCTAAAAGTTCCTATTTTTCTCATACTGCCTGTGCTGCAGCACCTCTTTTCACCCTCTGTCTGAAACCAGAGCCCGGTCTGCTCTGATTGGTTAGCTGGCTAGCTCTATTGTGATTGAGATGATGATTAGAGATTCCCCGACCCTTAGCCTCATGTCCAATGTGTTGGACCACTTAACAATAGAGGTTCAATTGTTACCTAGTGATTTCACGTTTCAGGCAGGGGGGAGTGGCCATGAGAGAACTTCCTTCTGGAGGGAATTTGGAGTTTTAGCCTTTGCAGAACATTTACATGCACAAAAACCTACATAACACACTGCAGGAAAAGGAGAACCCCCAAAAGCATAAAAGGGCTTCTTTAACTTGTAAAAGAGCGTTACCATTTAAGAAAAATTACAAGCTCCAAAAATGTCTTCTTCCTCTTCCCCTATGTAAGGAAACCTACAACAAGTGAATAGCTGCATTTAAATTAAAGTTCAATATCCTTCATCATTATATAAATACTACTGTGATCAATTATACAGTCATTGTCCATATGTTTTAACTGAAGTTATCACATAAAAATATGTGCAACAAATATATAACAACAAAATAAACATTGATCTACACCCATACCATGCATTTGCAATATTGTAGAAAGGATTTGAGCTTTACATCGAAGGTTAATCTAATCATTTGAATGGTAAACTAAAAATAGCTTTAGAGGATGTAAAGGTCCCATGACATGCAAAGTAACAATCATAGTGGACACAAAACCATGTTTTTGTTCCATTCTTAAGAAGATGATTGCAGTTTGTCTCGGTGAGGGTGGAAACATGTGCCAAATGTTCCAACATTTCCAACATTTCAAATAACAGTGTTTATTGTAAAGACAACCATCGTCCATGATTATAGTACACTCAGCAGACATGGCTGCATCGGATTGTGGATACATTGGAGTAAACTAGTTTTCATCTTTTTTAAAACATCACTATCACAGTAAACAGGCCTGGACACAGTTCAAGGATCTCATTGCTTTCATCCAATCTTTGCATCCTCTACCCTCTTATGCTCAAACACTCACAAACATGGGTATGCACATACACATGCATGCACAGGATCATGTAACCAGCAATTTCAGGCCCTTGCAATCCCCCAGCTGTGGGTTAAAAGGCTCTGCATAATCTCGCCCGGTTTGTCTGAAGTGGCGTGTTTATATCACGCTGCAAGCATTCGAAGAGGCTGCGACTGTAACCGCTGCGGGATGATTTGAACCAGTTATTGGAGCTCCAAACGCATGATGACAAAGGCCTTTTCTAGGCTCTAATCAACTTTGCAGCCCACGCAGAGGGGTGAGCGAGCAGAAAAAGATGAATCTGTTTGCTCCTGATCACAGAACGAGCCATACAGCGGGCCATAGCCTTGCTAGCTTGGCAACGGGGGAAGAGTCTCAAGATTAAACAGTGAGATCTTTCTCTTGATCAGGGCCTCGGTCTGCCCTCCCCACCATCGCTGCACCTGTTAGACACAACTGCTGATGTATGAGCTCCTCTCTCTCTCTCTCTCTCTCTCTCTCTCTCTCGTGTCTCAACTTTCACTGACTGTCTTTCTTTTACCCCAGTCTCCCTTCTTCCCTCCTCCTCCCGTCATCCCTTTTTTTTTTTTACCGCTTTTGATTATCGGCAGCGACCCAGAACTCATGCGAGCGAAATGTAATCTCTGCCTTGCTTGCAACCACTTTCACATGTGCACACTGTCTCACAATCTCTGTGCGGATACATTCATCCATTCTTCATCTATTTTTGCACACGCACACACACATCTACAAAAAACTATTTTATCATTCTGTCTTCAAGTCTTTCCCTCTTCTATTTAATCATAGACACTGGGACTCTGCATAATCAAGACTAGAGTCAAGCTGCTCACTCGTTTTTTTCCCTTCTGTTTATCACTGTATAATGTATTGAGGAGACAGTTTTTCTAATCGCTAAGTAAGAATTGACACTGTTCTCACTGAATTAAGGAGTTTTCGGATGCAGTGTTAAATGCACCTTGAGACTAAATACGTGCTAAATAGCTGTAAAATCCTTAGAGAACGGGTCGTTTATTTGAGAAATGCCTAAGCCTTATATATCTTAAGTGCAGGTACAAATTCAAGGACATGTTGGATTATTTGCGACACCGCAGCTTTGCTATTTGGTTGAAGGACAGTTTGTCACAAAGAAAAAGCCTCCTTACATCTTGGGGCCTCTTCTCTTTAACATCTACATGCTACCACCGGCTCAGATAATGAAGAACAACAAAATAAGTTACCATACAGTAGCTATGCAGATGACACACACATTTACGTAACAATTTCACCAGGAGACTATGCTCCAATTCAAACACTGAGTAAGTGCATTGAACAAATCAATGACTGGATATGTCAGAACTTTCTCCAATTAAACAAAGACAAAACTGAGGTAATGGTTTTTGGAGCCAAGGCAGAACGTATAAAAGTTAGCGCTGAGCTTCAGTCTGCAATGTTCAAAACAACAGATAAAGCCAGAAATCTAGGTGTAGTCATGGAATCTGACCTGAGTTTCAACAGTCACATTAAAACAGTTACTAAATCAGCCTACTATCACCTAAAGAACATATCTAGGATTAAAAGACTAATGTCACAGCAGGATTTGGAAAAACTTGTCCATGCTTTTATCTTCAGTAGACTGGACTATTGCAATGGTGCCTTCACAGGTCTCACTAAAAAATCTATTAGAAAGCTGCAGCTGATTCAGAACGCTGCTGCTCGAGTCCTCACTGACACTTAAGAAAATGGATCACATCACTCCTGTTCTGAAGTCTTTACACTGGCTTCCTGTGTGTCAAAGAATAGATTTCAAAATACTGCTGCTGTTTATAAAGCACTGAATGGTTTAGGCCCAAAATACATTTCTGACCTCCTGCTAAATGATGAACCATCCAGATCTCTCAGGTCTTCAGGGACTGGTCAGCTTTCTGTCCCCAGAGTCAGAACTAAACATGGTAAAGCAGCGTTCAGTTATTATGCTCCAAATATCTGGAACAAACTCCCAGAAACCTACAGGTCTGCTGCAACTCTTACTACTTTTAAATCCAGGCTGAAGACTTTTCTTTTTGTCGCTGCTTTTAATTGAACTATTCATATCTTAGACTGCACTGTAACTTTTATCCATGTATTTTTTCTTTTAATGTTTATTTTATTAACTTTTGTTTTTAATGACTGATTTTAAATGCCATTTTCTTAATGTCTTTCATTTTTTGTAAAGCACTTTGAATTGCCTTGTGTTGAAAAGTGCTACAGTATATCTTAAGTGCAGGTACAAATTCAAAGACACTGCGGAATGTTGGATTCTTGGCGACACCGCAGCTTTGCTATGTGGTTGAAGGACAGTTTGTCACAAAGAAAAAGCCCCCTTACTGCCTGTTAGAAATACATAAAAACTTCCAAAACCAATAATGTATTCCCATGTTTTGATGTTTTCTTGAGACAGCAGAAACCAGTGTGTCCCAACATCACAGCCCTGGAGAACTCCCACCTGGAGGGCCAAACAAAGCAAGCTTCCACTGCCCGAGAACTGAAATCCAAGATAATTGTTGTTCAATTGAATGCACAAACTGAATAGGAAACAAGTCTGGCTGTGTTTCTAGAGAATCCCTTCTCAGAACAAAAACCCAGAGCGGAGGACTTTGTGGATTTGTGCAATTAGACGTGCCGCCATCCCTAGCGAGTACAAATCTCATAAAGCCTCCAGATTTCATTGGCAGAAACATGCACTCAGCCTTGTGCAGTAGCCCTATTGAGTTCCCATGCTCGCTGAATAGGGTTTTTTCCACTCTGAATGGGTCACCTGACTCAAAAAAAGGTTAGTATCAAAGAAGTCAGCAAAACCCCAAACACGGTTACTCTTATTTTTATTGAACATCAGGCGGCATTGTCATTTTATCTACAATATATATTAATGGTTACTACAGCATGAATAAGATCAGAGAAAAAAATATTATATAATGGTTATATATTATGTACAATAGAAATACTGCAATACACTGTATGGTAAGTGTTGTTAAAGGGGCCTTATTATGCTTTTTAGTGTTTCCAATTTCCTGTAGTTTGTCATAGGGTTTTGTGCATGTAAATGGTCTGCAAAGGCTAAAATCCCAAAGAGTCAGTGGGACATCATCTGGGCTGGTTTAGGGGAAGAAGGAGAATATAAACTGTTATAATCACAGCTATTAAGATTAGAAAACTAATATTGTTAAAGGGCCCATGTCATGCTTTTCTGGTTATTACCCGTCCCCTTGTGTGTTATGAAGGTTTTTATGCATGTAAACGGTCTGCAGAGTCAAAAACCCTCAAAGTAAAACTCTAACACAGAAAAGACCTGTCTAGCTGCCCCAGAACGCCTCGTTGGAGATTTCTCTTTTTCCATTGTTTGCTTCCTGGGCTCTGTGACGTGTGAACACCCAAATCAACAGCAAAGGACCGGATTGGCCCAAATGGACCAATCCGCAGAGCACCTCACACACCAGGATCCCTTGGCTAACTAACAGGGAATCCCCATTGACTTGCATAGAGCTCCCTGAACGCTGGTAATAGACGAGTTGGGATCGCGGAGAAATGTTCTCCGCAGACCCATTCTCACAGCGTTATAAACCTTTTTCTTACTCAATATCAAGCCACACTTGTTTTTACTTCTGCTGTGAGTGTTTGTGTGTGCTCAGGATGAGTTTCGCTTGTTCTCGCTGTATCGCCGACCCGGAAACCTGTCCGCTCCTCGCAGCAGCTCGCAGAAGCTCACAGCAGCGGCAAGCAGCAACAAGCCTCGACCAATCAGAGCACACTGGGCTCACAGGGAGGGGGGGGGGCAGGAGCTCCAACAAGCCGTTTAGGACAGAGAGTGAATACCTGGTGAATACACATACTTTACAGAGATGCTGTATGAGAAACCAATGTGATTTTGGAAAATTGCACAATTTAAATCTATTCTAGTAGACCACAACAATGGAATTATGATCATTAGAAATGGCCATGACATGGGACCTTTAAGAATCAATCTATACAATATGCTTTTGTTCATTTAAAAAAACATTTTTTTATTAGCACAGAAAAATTAAGACTTACTTAAATAAATATATATATAAATATGAAATAATATGATTAAATGACATCAGCTATATACATAATGTACTTGTTAACTTACTAATGTAACATGGGTGTTAAAGGAACAGCTTAATCGTATTTACCTGGCCATGGTTCTCTTTATTTCATCGCCGTCGGTGATCTCCAAAAAATGGTTAAAGTAAAAAAGTTACGTTTCTGGATCCTTTTCAGCTAAGTTAGCTTGTAAGCTAATTTGCTATCAGGCTGCTGGAGCAGTGCAACAGAACAGCGCGTATCACGTGACGTAAATACGAAGTGCTCCGTAGGCTAGACAGTCTAATTTCGTAGGCCGCTCGGTCCAGCCTACCCGGTCTACGTGGGCTGCATCCTTCGTGGACCGTGCAGGCTGCGTCCTCCGAAGGATGCAGCCCCTAAATTGAGACACGGCCAGTGAAAAGATGTGCTGCGGCACAGGCAGTATGAGAAAAATAAAGATAATTTTAAACATGAAAGCATGTACACATATCACAGAGGCACAACATTATAATATGAAACCTGAAAATAAGCATTTTAAGGCCCATTTAGGAAAATGTCATCCAGTGAAACAGTGTGCGTCAAAATGTTTTTTTTTTATTATATATTTTAGACAGCAATGGAGATATGACAAGTGAAGTATCAATTCATTTTTGTGTTTTTCTTTTTGTGGAATTTTCTCGGCAAGCCCTATCGTCTAAACTGTAGAGAGAAATAACATTCCAGTCGATGCTGACACAGTACGTGAAGATCTTCCAAATTATCATTGACAACTTTCTCTGGCCTTTAAGGCAATGTACCCAAAAAGTTTCACTCTGTCCTTATCTTGCCACTTATTTCTTCAGGACAGTACAGAAGCAGAGAGCCGCAGAGTAAAAAAAGGGCACATACATCCAGAAGCTAAAACTTTATAAGAACACTTGATATTATTTGAATACTGATGAGTTTTCTTTCACCACTGTA
Source organism: Notothenia coriiceps (assembly GCF_000735185.1). Classification (NCBI taxonomy): domain Eukaryota; kingdom Metazoa; phylum Chordata; class Actinopteri; order Perciformes; family Nototheniidae; genus Notothenia; species Notothenia coriiceps. The sequence continues at coordinate 6,909 of NW_011362159.1, forward strand.
CCAGTCTGTCATCAATAATGAAGGGGAGAAAGTCTTGGCACTGTTTGCTCCACTTATTCTCTTGAATCGATGTTAACTTTTTTAATGTTTCACTGTGGGTGGCCGAGGCCAATCGACTTCTCTGCTTGCTCTGTTTTTTTTTATAGCTTTGATACCAAACATTGCCCTATTTTTTCTTTAAAACACATTCTGATGAGGGAGAGACATTTTAATATTAAATGGGTGGACAGTATTGACACAAAAAACACAATCTTCTTTTCCTAAGGCTTTGCATCCAAATCCAAATAGCAATTGTCTGCCCAACACAAAAGTCAAGGGATTTAGAGTCTGAAAGCCCTCAGAAAATGTTAGTCTCAGTGCCATTTCAATGGCACTCTGTATTTGTTTGTTTTCAATGTTTCACTCTTTTCATAGTGGTTTTCTTCTTAAACCTGAACCAATCAAAATGAGCAGGTCTCTCTTGAAAAAGAGATCAATGATCTCAATGGGATACACCTGGATAAATAAAGGTTTGAAATGAAATGAAAAATGTATATTCATACATATATGTTTTAAGTGTAACGGAAAGGAGGACGCAAAACCCAAAGGGAATTACCACCTAACTCTGCATTACATGTTGATTTAGGGACCCTCAAAGTTGACCTATAATGGACGCCCTCCCTACCTAAGGACTTAGATACATTAAAAACATATACCTATAAACATTACAGTATGGTTCTGATTATAGTTAGGCTAACAAACAAGGTCACTCACAATTTAAATACCGTTGGTCTAAAATATTTATATATCCTTAAACCTTGATTTTCTACTAGATTAGTTATAGACTGGATTACAGTATGCTTGTTTAGTCAAAAATATTTGACAATATTATTTGCCATGTATTGGTGTGTAAAGCAAAACTTGAAGGTACCATTTAAAATGTACAAATTGGAAGCAGGCAGGAGTGGTACATTACATGTGTGAACATCTTTCCATAAATGACATCACATGAACATTGCGCGATTTGAGCTGAGTCAAAATGAGTCATAACAGGGACGCCAGGAGGCTGTATGTTGGGCAGTAAACAATGCTACAACGCTCAACTTTATATCCAGCATTATCTGTATGGGACTTGACCTCTACCACATAAATCCCTTTCATCTTCTTTTAATACACTGTAGATGATTGCATGTTTCATACAGCCACCATCAATCCTGACTACAAAACAAGACTCTGACAGTGTAGATGAATGATGGCTTGATTTAGTCATTGTTACCAAGAAGATGCCCGGTTTTACACATATTTAGATCAGGCAAAGAGAACATCCAGAGGATCTTCCACACAAAAAATGTAATGTATGTTCTATCTCTGCTTATTTAAGGAATTTATTTCTGAAAATAAGAAGATATTTTTAAAACATATCATTGACGGAGCCAATCCCAAGCAATCCAGCTGCTACAAATGAAGCACTAGTGTAATGTTAGCAAGCGACACTATTCTTTAGGTTTATCTCTCACATATCTTTAGTAGTTCTTCCCTCTCATTAATTTCCTAGCTGCCATTGGCCGGGTCTGCCATCGTACCTGTCATCTTGCTGCCGTTTATTTAAAAAAAGAAAACCTGTCTGCCTACTTTTAGTATGTTCAGGCTGCTGTTAAATGCACCCCTCCATCTTCCTATCACCGCCCATCCTTTGCAGTTTTACACAATATTGGTAGACCAGTTGCAGCAGTATAATTAATCACCACTACCAGTTTCTGGACTCCACAGGTGGATTTCACTTTTTGCTACGCATCAGATTTGGTTTAATAAACAATTATCTTCTTTTCGTACATGTCTCTCCTGATTTTACTATTATTCCATTTCACACCATGTACAGTATTATCCTGGAGGATGGCCAAATATTTATCTGAATTCAAATTAGTCACCTCTGATGCAGGTTGAGACGCGGAGCACCTTTATTTTTAAAGTCAAAAATGTTTACTCCTTCACAGACTCGTAATAATGAAGTGAGCAAATATTATGTTCATTTAGCACATACGAGAGTGTGCTCTTACACAGTGTTAGATATTTGTGTTTTGTAAAGTTGGTGACGTGCAGTGAAATATGATGTTTTCTCTTGGTTGTTATTTAGAATCTCAGTGATATTGATTTTTTTGTGTGGACTCTTTGAAATCCCAGTCTGTCCAGCAAAGCCTTGGCTTACCTGAGCCGATGATAGGTTGTAGTTACACTAGGTGAAAAGTTAAAAGCCGAACAATGGTCTTGAGAATAGTGGTAGAAACTGCATGTCAGATATAGCTTTTGATTGCTTTTTCATCCCCTTGATTTTCCTTTTCAATTTTAAATCGTCTGGCCTTTCAATCTGCTGGTGTCATTGCAGACACCCACAGAGTTTTAACATGCAAGTTGTGCATCTACCCCATCAATTATGCAATTTTGCATTCAGCCAGTCGAGTGTCCACCCAGTCACAGAGGTCAGGCAAACTACTAAAGATACTTATTGGATTCGCTTTGAGATGATATGCAAATGTTTATGAGAGAACACATGTACAATTAAATTAGAAACAATTATGCATTTGGTGATGGGACCCACAGGGCATAGTGGGTGCATGTCCTGCTGGTAATCCATGCTTTGCCATTACAAAGCCATTTGGACAGTTTATCGATCAATACAGAAAAGGGGTCACCAGCATTAAAAACGCAATACAATCACACAGTGAATATTCAGAGAGGTATCTGCAAAAACCATGTGATTGATCATAGAAGAGAAACAAGGAGCGTTTGTTTTCCACACTGGTAGAGCCCGTCGACGTATCACACTCCCCTCGCTCACTGTGCCGCTCTCTCATCTAACGGGCTGAGAGGCTGAGCAGCCTGCGAGAGAAACAGCGAGCAGGGAAGAGAGAGGAAACGGAGATGGCGAGCATCAACATGGGGCCGAGACCGCTGCTGCTGCTGGGGCTCGCGTGGCTCCTCATGGCCGTCCTAACGCCTAATGTCCGAGGTCTACACAACAACGATGACCAGAACCAGGACTCCGAGTGCAAGATGAAGAGCGTCACCGTGTCTGCGCTGCCTTTTTTGAGGGAAAACGACCTGAGTATCATGCACAGTCCGTCGGCCTCCGAGCCCAAGCTGCTGTTCTCCGTTCGGAACGATTTTCCCGGGGATGTCGTGGTGGTGGACGACCTGGAAAACACCGAGCTCCCGTTTTTCGTCTTAGGTGAGTTTTCGGAAACACGGCGGTCTCCGCGGTTCATTAGCCGCCAATTAGCAGCTTAAAACAATTATTCCACTGTTTATTATTACACTGGAGCATCTGTCTATTAGCATAGCCCTGGCTCTAAACCCTTTCTCCACTTCTCTGAAAAACCCTATATGCTATTTATCAACCCGAATTAACAAGCAACGCCATTAATCGCCTTTATTTGTCACACATAGTCGGGCAAAGGTGGTTAATTAGTTAAGCACATGTTATTGATAACACAGGTGTGCTTAATCAACACTTAGCACTTATTTTGGCAATAATAGGCCACATAGCATCCTTTAGCTAGCAAAAGTGTATGTTTATTTAATGTATTTGCAACCAGCAATGTACAGATTTGTAAGAGGAGCGTCCCTTTTATGTCTTGTATTGTATATTCTCCCTTAGCTTACACACGTGCTCGGTTAGCTGTATGTGTAGGAAAGTACTTGCTAACAAATTAGCAAGTATGCAGCTAAACTACTCTCACTTTAATATAACTCTTAGGCTTAGCTTTTTCTCTTGTTTTGTGGTCGCTTTGTGCTGTTAGTGTCATGCATGGGTTGTAATTGATTAAAACGCAACTTTTTTGTTGGATTTCAGGCTTTGTTATGGCAACTTTATCCAAGTTTATAGCAAACCAAGTCGACTTTAAGTGGGCTAAGCTGTGTTTTAATAACTGAGGTTGGCTCAGTTAGCTGGCGCACTTTTGGACTCTGTGTGGGTTTCATTATAATATATATACACCCAGTTTTTGTTCAATTGTTTATGTTGACATTTGTGTGTTGTTACTGGGGACTCTATACCTTATCTATTGGCCCATGTCAGTATTCAACATCAGACAACAATAACATCATGTATGTGAAAGTGTGCATTGCAAATACTGAGGTTTTTCATCCGTCTGTCTCTTTGTTGTCACTTTTCAAAGCAGTTTGTTTTCCCTTTCATACAAGCATTTTCCATGGGTACTTTAGTTTTCTTTTAAAAGTGGGGCACAAGGGGATGAACTGATTACATGCACATCATCCTAATCCTCTTGTGCACCATGATAATCATTTGACTTTCCAGCATATTCAGTAATAAGAGTTTACTACTGATATTCTACAGTACTGATAATTCTGAATTCATTTCTAGCCCTCTGAGCTAAACATCAAACACATCCAGTGATGCAAGGGCACATGCAATGACGCAAACTACATTTTTATGTCATTTTCAAATGGACACTCAGCGAGGATAGATTGGTTGTCAGAGCAGCTATTGTTGTATACAATTCAGCATGCCATCTAAAGTAGGGGTGCACCGAATGGGAAATTCTTGGCCGAAACCGATACCGAAAATAGGAAACAGTTGGCCGAACCGAATGCCGAAAGGCCGAAAATGATTAATAGAAATATATATATATATATATATAGAGTACGGTATAATGTATATAGTATATAGATATATACTATATATAATATATATATACAGTATAATGATATCATTTTTTTACCAATGTTGTTCAGCTACCTGAATTATGGGAAAAATACATGATTTGGCAAAACTTACTTAAATAAAATACTATTATGGGTCCATAAAACAGTTTACTTCCAGCACTTTTGAATGGCATACAGTACATTAATGTCCAAGTCAATGTGCTTTTCTTTTTCTCTATATGATAACTGACAACAAAGTGCATTCAGAAAAAGCCAAGGTGCTGTTAAAACTGCATAACCATGTCTAGGACAGTAGACCGCCCTACCACCAAATAGTGTAAATAAAGACTTGTAGACAGGCCAGGCCTTCAAACAACAACAAAATGCAACGTTTGGTAACCTAACGTGTGCTTGTGATCGACGTAATCAGAAACGCGGCGGCAAGCACAGTGCGTGGCGACCATGGCCTGCGGCTTGGCTCACAGCCAAACGTCGCTCTGGCGGCTTGGAGATAAAGTGTTCAAAATATCAGAAGAAAGAGGCGCGGATTGCGATTTGTAACAACGTGTTCAGCTGACATTTCTCCGAGCCCCGCGGAGGGGGTGTAACTGCAAAGACTTTCACACTCTCGGGATTACACTCCACCACTTGAAACTTCAAAACACCCGGACAAATAGCGGAGTATCAATGCCGAAAGGGCCTTTTTAACCATCTCGGCAGATTAATGTTTGATATACATAGAATCTAAAGTGTTATGTACAGACACTGACAATTTGTTTTGAAGTATCCCTTACAGGCTGGGTTTGGCCGTTTGAAGAGGTTTTTAAAAATGGCCAATAATCCTGGTTTTTTAAATTTAATCTAAAACCGCCTTATTTGGTAAGCATCTTTTGGAGTTTAGGCTATCCTGTTTGCCGATGGACTCTGAACTTCAGTAATATTATTCTTTCCAAGCACAGTTTAAATTTTTCTATTTTCATTCGTTTTAGTTTCATTCTTTTCTTTATTTTAAATCGTTTTATTTGGCGGGGACAATGCAGCACAGTAATTGAAACAACTAAACACAATCAAATGGTCGAGGGCGTAACGAGTCTGCCAGTTTAGCTTCTGAGCTTAAATTTTCCAGTGCCCTCCATAAAACGATGTTTAAGAAATTACATTTGTGTTACAAGACATAGCGAAAAAACAAAATACATGCGTATGCAAAAAGTGGGACAAAAAATAAGCCAAAGAGCAACGTACAAACAAGTAATTGTATGAGGCATTTCAAGGGATGGTAGCAGGTGGAGTTATGAATTGGCTTTCGCTGATCAAAACACCCATTTGATAGGCTCTTGTTGTAGCAGGCGGTTCGTATGGGTTCAGGGTTTGTGCCAAGCAAACGACCGAGTTTGTCAAACCAAGTATTCCAAAATGCGTTGGCGTAGTAAGAATCATCAGCTGGGAGGTATGACCTTTGAGCATTGACAGTTAAGAAAAGGTCTGATCTGTATTTAAAAGTTGAATTGAATAGTTAAATCTTGGGTACTTTCTTGATATGTTTTCTTAAAAAGGTGCAGTTCGAGTTCCAGTATGACTCCAAGACTACCTAAGAACGGGAGACAGTTCCAGGTAGTTTCTGCCTCCGTTTATAAACAACGTTTGGATTCCCTGTGATTTTTGACTGGTCGTGTTTACTGAACATCCGGATGCATAAACTGTTTTTGACGTTTAACTAATTAAGCAAAATGATTTGTTACAGGCCAGTTTGTTAGAACCTCTGTCCAAAGCATTAAGAGACCAGGATGAGATGCATTTCAATTGTTTCTTCCTGTAAACCAAAGATGAACGCATAATCGGCATTACCAATTTTTGCACATTCAAACCAAGGAACAATACAATTTAGGCAAGTCACTTAATGTGGAACAGAGAGAAACCAGTAATGGTGCCAAGAAATGGACCTTTGTGGAACCCCACAAACAGGGGTTTTCAACAAAGGAAGGGGGATTTGGCTCCGGTTGACCAAAACCACTGTTCTGTTCGATAAGTTAAGACTTAAACCATTGTATCGAAAAACTGCCGAAAAATTGAAATAACGTCAGGCTTTTGTAGGAGCTACGTTGGTGGTTCATAGTTCTCAAAAAGCCTTCCCTGAGATCAAGGAAAGGACAGCACGCTACAAATAGGGCTTCGTTGTTCCAACATACATAGCCTTTTTCAACAAAGACCACAGTTGAGCTGTCTCAGTGGAGTGGTGAGGCACGAAGAACCAA